>NW_006424614.1:0-1335 GCF_000296735.1 Chrysochloris asiatica | reverse complement strand
AAAGTACGTTTGACATTAGGAAAACTGTACCATCCGTTGTTGTCAGACCGTGGATTCATAATGCTGATCAAAAATTAAATTGTCTGAGCGATTTCGTGAAATCCGAACATTTAGTTATAGTTGGATAAATTATATTAATTGGAAATGCTTACGATTTGGACTGCGAACCGCAAGGTCAGCAGTTTGAAACTACCAGCTGTTCCGCGGGAGAAAGATGAGGCTTTCTGTTCACGTAACGAGTTACAGCCTCGGAAACACTGTACAGGGTCGCTATGAGTCGGAATCCACTCCACGGCACATAACAACAATAACAACAACACATTTAAAAAAAACAAACAAACATTGTGAAGCCAGGCTAACTCTAAATTCCTTCAAGATGCAACTGGTAAGGATGCTGCTATTCAGCATTCATATGATGCTTCCAGAAATTAGATTAGTTTAACTTCATATAAAGAAAGTAAGATATGCCAGTTGCCATGAGTCAATTCCACCTCATGGTGACCCCATGTGTGTCACAGTAGAATTGTGCTCCACAGGCTTTTCAATGGTTGATAAAGAAAACTTTCCACAGTGATCTATCATTGAATAGCATGACATAACTCCCAAAAAGGGACAGTCTTCAAGGACTTCCTACTTCTACCCTCACATTATATCTGTATTTTAACGTAATCTAGACCGTGTTGTGCACAACATACCAAGAAGTAATATAAAATTAAAGTTGACACAACTCTTGCCTTCAAAACTTTTGAAACGTTATTAAGATCAATGGGAAGACCAATTATTTTAAAGTCCATTAAGGTAATAACCTTACGGTAATAATCTTTGGATATATGAATTCTTAATGCTTCAAATAATAAATAACACTTCATATTCAATAGATGCCTTAAAATGAATTAAAATAATACACATTAACATATAAAATCACAAACATTGTTGCTGTTTATGTGCCATCGAAGTCTGTTCCAACTCATAGAGACCCTGTATAAGGTTTCCGAGGAGCAGCTGGTAGGTTTGAACCACTGGCCTGGCAGTCAGGTGTTGTTGTTGTTGTTGTTAAGTGCCATCGAGTCTGTTCGGTCTCACAATAACCCTGTATAGGCTTTGCAAGGAGCGACTGGTGAGCTTGAACCGCCAACCTTGCAATTCAAACCAATTCTTGCAGTCTAGCACATTAACCCACAGTGGCTCACCCAGTGCTTAAACTACAGTGCCATACCAGGGGTCCAAATCATAAACAGATGATGTAAAAGACCAATCATTTGAAAAGGTTCATTCTCACTAGAATAAACATTTAAATGCAATGTTATTTCTTGCATGGCACATTTGCAAACATGA
>NW_006424613.1:0-1335 GCF_000296735.1 Chrysochloris asiatica | reverse complement strand
CCAACCATTTGATTAGCAGCTGAATGCTTTAATCATTTACACCCCCACAGACTCCTTCTTCCTACTGGCTATTAGTTTGTTGTACTTTGGTGGTTTGCATGTTGCTGTGATTCTCAAAGCTATGCCACTAGTATTTTAAGTACCAGCAGGGTCACCAATGTTGAACAGCTTTCAGCTGAGCTTCCAGACTATGAAGAAGGAAAGACTAGAATACTTTAGTATACTAATCTCTGAAAACCTTCAGAATAGCAGTGAGATACTGTCAGATAGCACCAGAATATTGAATATTGAGTCATGATGAAAAGCACCAGAATATTGTCTGATGTAGTGCTGGAAAATGAGCCTCTCAGGTTGGAAAGCATTCAAAATATGATTGGGGAAGAATTGTCTCCTTGAAGTAGAGTTGACTGTGATGACATAAATGGAATAAACCTCCAGAACCTTCATTTGCTGATGGAGCACAATTCAAAATGAAGAGAACCAGCTGTAAACAACTATTAATAATCTGAACATAGAATGTCTGGTGTATGAATCTAAGGAAATTGGAAATTGTCAAAAATGAAATGGTACAGGTAAAGTTTGACAACTTAGGCATTGGTGAGCTGAAATGGGCTGGTATTGGCCATTTTGAAGCTGACAGTCACATGGTTTACTATGCCAGAAATTACAAATTGAAGAGGAATGGCATCACAGTTATCATCAAAGAGAACATTTCAAGATCTATCTTGAAGTACAATGATGCCTGTGACAGGATAATATCCATATACCTATAAGGAAGACCAACTAATACAACTATTATTCAAATTTATACACCAACCACTAAAGTCAGTAATGATGAAATTGAAGAATTCTACCATTCTGACACTAATCAAACATGCAATCAAGATGTACTGATAATTACTGGTGATTGGAATGTAAAGGTTGGAAACAAAGAGGAAGGATCAGTAGTTGGAAAATTTTGCATTGGTGATAGAAACGATGCGGGAGACCATATGACAGAATTTTGCAACACCAATAATTTCGTCATTGCAAATACCATTTTTATGCAACTTAAGAGATGATTTTATTCATGGCCTTCACCAGATGGAATATACAAAAATCAAACTGACTACTTCAGAGATTGTGAAAAACTCCATATCATCAGCCTAAACAAGGCCCTGGGCATACTGTGAAATAGATCATTAATGGCTGATATGCAAGTTCTAGCTGAACCTGAGGAAAGTTAAAATAAGTAGATGACAGTCAAAATAAGAACTTGAACATATCTCACCTGAATTTAGAAATAATTTTAAGAAGAAATTTGATGAATTAGATACCAAAGGATGAAGACCAGAA
>NW_006424612.1:0-1335 GCF_000296735.1 Chrysochloris asiatica | reverse complement strand
TTGGGGGTCTTCCTCTTTTTCTCTGATCCTCCATCTTTTCAGGCATGACATCCTTTTCCAGTGACTGTTCCCTCCTGACAATATGTCCAAAGTATGAGAGACGAAGCTTAGCCATCTTGGCCTCCAAGGAGCACTCTGTTGCACTTCTTCCAAAACAGATCTATTGGTTCTTTTGGCAGTCCATGGCACTTTCAGAATTCTCCTCCAACACCACAACTCAGAGGCATCACTTATTCTATGATCTTCTTTATTCACCATCCAGCTTTCACATCCATATGAGGTTATTGAAAATACCATGGCTTGGGTCAGGCATACCTTAGTCATCAAGGTGAAATCCTTGCTCTTCATATATATATATACTTTTACATCTATCTCCACATTTATCCATCTATTTATTAAAAACAATTCTACAAAGATTCCTTCAATTCCAATCCAACACCACCGAGTTCTTTATTTGACTTAGACTTCTACTGATTCATATATTCACAGAGTGAGGAAACATGTCTCTGAATTTCCAATTTGACTTTTACCCATTTCTTTC
Source organism: Chrysochloris asiatica (assembly GCF_000296735.1). Classification (NCBI taxonomy): domain Eukaryota; kingdom Metazoa; phylum Chordata; class Mammalia; order Afrosoricida; family Chrysochloridae; genus Chrysochloris; species Chrysochloris asiatica. The sequence continues at coordinate 794 of NW_006424612.1, read as the reverse complement.
TAAGACCTTGACCCAATTTGGATTGTGAAGTAGGGCCAACTCATTAGGATCCAAAGCACCAGATAAATATGCTGAAGTCAAATGCTGAGAACCAACAAGGTCAAATTCCTGGGAGAATCTGGGAAGAAAGACAAATGCCACCTTGGGAAGCAAAATGTGAGCCAAACACTAGATACACAAGTAGGCAAAGAGGAATCTAAATGAAACTAAGACCAGAATTCAGATAAACAACTATCATCAACAATTCTGAGATCCAAACCAGTAGGATTGTTCCTATTAAAATTTGCTAGCTCTGCCCGCAATTGGAAAAGTGTCTTCAGGCTGATGTAGATGCCAGGACTTTAGTCCTCTAAAGATGAGATTTTAGTCACCTTCCCTCTGGCATAATGGAATTCCAACACTTGTGTTACTAAGATACATAGAGTAATGCTTTAAGAAGCAACTAAGGTCTAATGCCAGGAAAAACAGGAGCCAGGAGCAATCCAAAGGAACCAAAGTATGGATCTATAATGGTGTCATGAAAGCAAGAGTTTCAGGAATAGGGACAGGAACAGGCAAAGATCAAAGTGAAAGCAAGTAGGGAGCCAAGGAGTGAGGGAGAAAATACAGAAAAGAAAGAGAAGGACAGGTTGGCATTTGGAGTGGTTGTCTCAAATCCTTACTGATGTTCACAACTTGCTTGTTGTTGTTGTTATGTGCCATCAAGTCAGTTCTGACTCATAGCGACCCTTAATAGGGTTTCCAAGGAGAGGCTGGTGGGTTGGAACCACCAATTTTGTGATGAGCAATTAGTA
>NW_006424611.1:0-1237 GCF_000296735.1 Chrysochloris asiatica | reverse complement strand
GCGTAACATGGATGAACCTTGAGGACATTATGTTGAGTTAAATAGTTGTTGGTTGTTGTTGTTAAGTGTCGTAGAGTCAATTCCAACCCATAAGAACCCTGTACAGTGTTTCCAAGGAGCAGCTGGTGAGCTTGAACTGCCAGCCTTGCAGTTCAAACGGCTTTGCAGTCTGGTGCATTAAACCACAGTGCCACACCAAAAGGAGAAATATTGCATGGGACCACTACTGTCTAAGAAAAAAGAACCCATACTAAAGGAAGGGGAGATTTTTTGCTGGCTACTGGGATGTGGGGGGTGGAGGGTGGGGTGAGAAGAGGAAGGAGAAGGTGGAGCACAGGGTAGGAGATAGAAACAGGATAGTTTGGGTGCTACAGAGGGGGACAATATACAAGAAGGGGGAGGGGAATGGAAGAATAAAGCGGATGGGAGAACAATTAGGTAGCTCTGCATGGGCTAAGTGGGACAGAGGTAAATAATGATGAATGCACCACCTTAGAAAAACAGGGCTCTGGGATACAGGGATTGAGACATGGTTGGAATGGTGAAAAGGGGGGAAATAATGTTAAGATGCTTGGCTGTCTTTTCGATCTTGGTTTCCCTGGCATACCATTATAAAATAAACACTTGAGGGGGAGAGAAAGGAATAGCCAGAAATATCACCATAGAAAGCTTGTAAGTCCGTCTTCTGCCTATAACTGACTGGAATACCTAAAACGGGACTACAATGTACCCAGTGAAGGAGGCTTCCTGTGGAGCCTCTGCATTACATAGGACCATATGTGGAATCCTGAACAGTATCCAGAATCTTCAGAGGTGGGAAATTTCCACTTAAAGGACAAGCAGACTAGCCTGGAATGGCTAGAAGAACAGAAGATACTTCTTGAAAGAAAGACTGACAGGAAAAATACAAAACAATATAGGCAGACCAACTGATTACTATACCTTCAAACAAGGTGCTCGCCCAGGAGACATCCAGGCAAGTGGTCGGGTCCCCTCAGAGCAAACCCCATTCCAAGACTAAGATTCAATGGGAATACACGCTCTGATTGGTGACCATGTTCGTCACCAATAAGCGGAAGTGAGGGAAAAACAGCCATGAACCTGCGAGCTAAACTCTACAACGTTCAATAGATTCCTGTGAACCCGGGTGGAGACCTGGTTAGCCAGCAATGTGACAAAACCTGGAGACTCTTGGGCCCAGAGGCTGTGACATAGCCACAGAGGACTAGAGTGGAGA
>NW_006424610.1:0-1336 GCF_000296735.1 Chrysochloris asiatica | reverse complement strand
GTTGTCAGGAGGGACCAGTCCCTGGAAAAAGACATAATGTTTGGTAAGATGGAGGGTCAGCAAAAACAGGAAGACTACTGATATGGATTGACACAATGGCAGCAAAAATTGGTTCAAACATAACAATTGTGAGGATAGTATAAGACCCACACTTTTGTTCAGAATTTACTGGATGATACTTAACAACAACAACAACTCTAAGAAAATATTCATGCTTTACTATTCTCTTTCAACTAAGAAGCTAAAAGAGGAAAAATCCTGTCTCTTTATTTTTGCCCTGAATTGATGCACAAGAAGTGAATATGTAACTGAAACATGGCAATTATCATACCTATAGAAAAGTTTTTGAAGTAGAGTTAGTAAGACATCCGTTTGTTGTTGATGATAACTATCAGGGACGAGTGCTAGGAATTGGTGTTTACTGAGAGACTGAAGCCAACATACATGGCAGCAACAGAGAGGAAAAGGGGAGAGAACAATTGAATTCTGGTGGGTTCTAGTTATTACTGAAGCCTACTTAAATGCCTGCTTTATTTCCTTCTCTATTTTTTTTAATTCCATGAGGCAAGGAATTACCATTTTTATTTAAACTATTTGAATTTTGTTTATGTATCTTTTTTTTTTTTTTATTGTGGATTTAGTGAAAGTTTACAGGGCAGATCATCAGCTTTGCATTCTACAAACCATACACCTTGTTTCATTACAATGATTATGATCCTCTACATGTACCATTGTTGTTTTTGTTAAGAACTGTTGAGTCGGTTCTGACTCATGGTGATCCTGTACAGGGTTTCCAAAGCTGTAATTATTTACAGGACCAGAAACCCTCATTTTTCTCCCTTGGAATGACTGGTAATTTCAAACTATTGACCGTGACGTTAGCAGCTCAATTCTAATTAGATAACAGTATTTCTTTCTGTTCACTTTACCTTTTTCAAACAAAACAAAACAAAAAACACTCAGGCATATATAATAATTTACATCACCAAAGGGCACCTTTTGAAAGTCTGCCTCCTGACTGCCTATTCTTAGTCCCTCTCTTCCCATGAATCCAGATTCCTCAGCTGTTCTCTCTCTCCAAGTCCCCATCTTTGCCTCCATCTCTGGTATCATTGCTTCTCTGGATAAGGTCTTACATTCCACTTGTGCTCTTCTCCCTTGATGGTCTTAGGGAAATCTGGTTTTGGAGTGTAAGATAACTGCTCCCCCATTTTTGTTACAAAACTTCTGCCTTTACAATTGTGACAGTCATGATAACAATTACTCACTACTGAATGATAAGAATCTTATCCCCATCTCTTTTAACCAGACTCTTCTACACAAGATGAAAACTATT
>NW_006424608.1:0-1280 GCF_000296735.1 Chrysochloris asiatica | reverse complement strand
CAACCTTCTCAGTATTTCTTTATATGCGGTTCAGAGTTCTGGGACCAGCCCCTGAATTTGCTTGGTCAGGTATTCTGTGTTGTTGTTGGCGGAGCTCTCTGCTATACGTCCACCCGATCTGCCATCTTGTTTGTTGTCCTTCCCCTTGATTTTTTGAAACTTTAAAATTTGCCATTGCTTGTGCAAGTAAATTTGCCTTATGGGTCTCTGTTCTGATTTTTCTATATAATTTCATATAATCAAAAAGGTTACCAGTTTCCCTATAAGGTTTAATTGCTAACTGACAATCCAGATTTGCATTATCATAAGCTAATATGCAAAGAAGAGTTTCACCTTTGACAGTATCACTACTAGAGCTAAAGACAGCCTCTTGAAGGAGAACTATAGAATCAGGGTAAAGCTTGCACGCATCTTGGCGAATATCGTTAAAGGTGGGTTCTTTATGCCCAGCAGGAAACACTTTTTCACATGCCCATTTACAAATTAAATCTATTTGAGCTATATTATCATCCTCATATTGTGCTTGTGCCTCTGTGTTAGCCCAATATCCAGATCCAGTTAAGTGGGCATAAGTTATATTTAAAGGTAGATTTTAAACTGCATTTTTTCTAGCCTGCAACACTGCTCCCTTAGAGAACCAAGATCTGAATTGCAAATAGTCTCCTAGATTTAGAACAGTTTTAGCCAAAAGCTATCAATCAACAGGAATTAACCTGTGAATTTCAGTACACTTTTGCAATAATCTGATGGTGAATGGAGCTTGTATTTCATAATTTGCTACCATTGTTTTAAAGTCCTTTAATAATTTAAAATAAAAATGTTCTTGATATATTACATTTTCTTCTAGATCATTTGTTTTATGATAAACAGGAAAAGCTAATACAGCATCCATATCCCTTGCTTAGAATTTTCCAGAATACATTTTTCTATTGTTGACAAGGTTTGTGAATTATACCAAGGTAAAGTTTTGCTAGGGGCCGTGGGAAAAGGTGGGGGTGGAAAATCAGACAGATTAGGGGGACAATGCTGTTCCCCAGAGGATTCATGACCTTTGCAATATTTAATTTTTCAAACAGTTTGTAAAATATCTAAAAGCAATTTTACCAGGACCAAAAGGTCCAAATTTTGACATGAATAATTTCTTCTTGGTCTGTGTTGGAAGAAATGCAGCCAGAGTGCTCCTTGGAGGCCAAGATGGCCAAACTTCGTCTCTCATACTTCAGACATATTGCTAAGAAGAATCAGTTGCTGGAGAAGAATATCATGTTTGGTAGGTGGAG
>NW_006424607.1:0-1239 GCF_000296735.1 Chrysochloris asiatica | reverse complement strand
CTTTATTTTCCTAAGCAAAAGCTGGACTCTCAAGATCATGCTATAATTAGTGTGATTAGTTTGTGTCAGTTTGCTTTACCAGAAGGGCATGGAAAACAGGAGAGGAGAAAACACCTCTCTTATTTATTGAGGTTTCCTAGTGTGGCACTGCAGGATAATGCACTGAACTGCAAGGTCAATTTGAACAACAAGTTCAGCATAAATGAGTGAGTGTCTCCAGGGCTACATCAGTTGTTTTTTGAAAGATTTCAATTTGTATCCCATCAATTCTTAGAGCCTTGTTTTCCTCCAGTGCCATTTCAATGCATCTTAGACTTCTTCCTTCAGGACCATTAATTTTTTTTTTTTTATCATGTGCTACATCTTGAAATGGTTGAAGACCAACCATTTCTTTCTGGTATAATGAACCTGTGTACACCTTCCATCTTCGTTTGGTGCTTTCTGCATTATTCAATAATTTGTCCATAGAATCCTTCAATATTTCAAATTGAGGCTTACACTTTTTTTTTGGTTCTTTCAGTTTGAGAAATTCTGAGTGCGTTCTTACCTTTTGGTTTTCTAACTCTTTATGTCTTCATATATTTCATTATAATACTTGACTTTTTCTTCTCGAACTTACCTTTGAAATTTTCTGTTCAACTCTTTAACTTCCTAATTTCATCCATTCTGATAGCATCTCTAAGCAGGAGAGCAAGTTTCCGAGTTTCTTCTGACATTCATACTTGTCTTTTAAATGACCTTTTGCTTTCTTCCTATACGATGTTCTTGATGCCATCCCACGACCTTTCTGTTCTTCAATCATTAGTGTCTAATTAATCAAATCGGTTCTTGAGATGGTCTTTAAATTCAGGTGTAATATATTCATGGTCATACTTTGGCTCTTTGGACTTGTCTTATTTTTCTTCTGCTTCAGCCTGAACTTATGTATGAGAATTAGACAGCTTGTTCCATCGTTGGCCCCTAGCATTGTTTTGGCTGATGATATTAAGCTTTTCAAGATTTTTTCCCACAACTGTAGTCAATTTGACTTATGTGTATTCCATCTGGTGACGTCCTTGTGTGTAATCACTTCTTATGTTATTTTAAAAAGGTATTTGTAACAAATAAGTCATTGGACTTGCAAAATTCTATCATGGGACATCCAGCCTCATTTCTATAATTAAGCCATATTTTCCAATTACTGATCCTGTTTGTTTCTAACCTTCACAATCCAATAACTGGTAATTATCAGTACATCTT
>NW_006424606.1:0-1336 GCF_000296735.1 Chrysochloris asiatica | reverse complement strand
GGACCCAACTCGATAGCACTTAGCAACAAACAACTATGTGTTAGAAACAGGAGAGAAAAAGATGCAATCCTTGTTTTTTATAGAGTCAAATGCTTAACTGGGAGAGAGCTATTGTCATCATAATTAAATACATACTGTGATAAGGATCATAACAAAGAACAAAGTAGAGTAGAAATGAATAGAATGCATGAGGAAGAGTTGGGATGAGAGATTCCACATTTATGAATCAGTATATATGTATGTTTTGGGTGGGAAAGGGGTCCCTGAGAAGGCAAATGGTTTACACGGAATGCCTAACTTAAAGATTTATGGTTCAAACCCATCCATCAGTGCTGCGGAAGAAAAGCCTGGTGATCTGCTTCCATAAAGATTACAGCTAAGAAAACCCTAGGGAGCAGTTCTACTTGATAACACAGGAGTCAGAATAGACAACAGTGAGCTTTTGGTTTTAGGTGGGAAAAGGCTTGACACATTTAAGAAACAGAAAAAAGACTAACAAGCCAATAAGAGTGTGAGTAAGGAGAAGAGTGCCGTCAGCAGAGGTAGAGAGGAAGCAGACGTGAAAAGATTCAGCAATGGCTTGGATTTAGGTGGCGGCATGAGAAAGAGAGATGACATCTTAGATGTGTAATATAAAGTATTAAATATGTCACTGAACTTGAGTATGTGCTTATACTGTTTGATGAATTGATATGCCAGAGTGTGTGGTAAGTAGGAAACCAATAGTAAAAGAGAAGGAAAATTGTGCAAAAGAGTAAATGATGGTAAATCATATACAATGTGCTCTCTACTGGACAACACTTAAGAGGACTGAAAATTTAGAAGAATGGGTCTTAAGAAAAGAAATTAATGTACAGAAGCATAAACATGATGAATTAGAAACAATGTACTCTCTATTTAATATTTATGAAAAAAGTACTATTAAGTCAGAAGGATCTTAATCTGGTAGTTCCCAACAACAGAATTACCTGATGTTGTCGTAGGCTAGAGAAGCAAAACCAGTGAGACTTATCTATGTATACATAAAGAGAAGCTTATATCAAGGAAATGGCTTACACAGTTGTAGGGGTGGGAAAATCTCAAGTCTGGGTCAGATGAACCATGATTGGCAAATCAGACGGCAGGCAGGCCTGGCCGGCATATCTAGCAGTCAGTCAGGTAGGCTGGCAATAGAGCAGATCACTGACTCAGTTTCAAAGAATCTGGTAGTTCACTGTCGATGTTCTGTTGCAACCGATTTTTAATTATCTTAAGCAAAATTTTACTTGCATGTGATATTAATGATATTAATGATTTCCACATTCTGTTAGGTCACCACACTTAGTTTTTTTTTTTT
>NW_006424605.1:0-1277 GCF_000296735.1 Chrysochloris asiatica | reverse complement strand
ATAGGTAGTTAAAATGTGAGATGTTTAATGATGATTGAGAGATGTATTAATTACAGTTTGTATTAGATAAAATCATGCTAGCTCTTGAAACGTACCCTCAAATCTCATTAACTTATTATAATAGAAGTTTTCTTCTAGATAGCTCAGCAACTCTCATCTAAGCAGTGATTTGGGGATCTAGGCATCTTACCTTTTTTGGTTTTACCATCTTCAACATGTTGCCAAGCTTCAAGCTGTGGAAGTATTTTAAGTCCTCTTCACTTCCTGCGATCTACGTTGTGTCATCTGCATATCACAAGTTATTAATGACTGTCTCCAAACCTGATGCCACATTCTTCTTCATATAATCCAGCTTCTCTGATTATTTGCTCAGCATACAGATTGAATAAGTATAGTGAAAGGATACAACCCTGGTGCACACTTTTCCTGATTTTAAGCCATTCGGTATCCCCTTGCTCTGTTTGAGCCACTACCTCTTGGTCTATGTACAGGTTTCTCATGAGCACAATTAAGTGTTCTTTCTGATATTCTCTGCTTTTAGCTAAGGCCCATTTGATGTCAACAATGATATTCCTAATTCCATGTCTTCTTCTGAATCTGGTTTGAATTTCTGACAGGTCCTTATTGATGTAACCATTTTTAAATGATTTTCTTCACAATTTTACTTGTATATGATATTAATGATATTGTTCAATGATTTCTGTATTCTGGTGGGTCACCTTTCTTTGGGATGGGCATGAATATTGACGTCTTCCAACTGGTTGGCCAGGTACCGTTTTTCAAATCTCTTGGTACAGATGAATGAGTGCCTTCAGTGCTGCATCAGTTTGTTGAAACATTTCAATTTGTATTCCATCAATACTTGGAACATTGAGTTTTAGCCAATGCCTTCAGTACTGTTTGGACTTATTCCTTAAGTGCCATTGGTTCTTGATCATATGCTACCTCTTGAAATGGTTTCCTTTTGGTATAGTGATTGTGTATTACTTTCATCTTCTTTTGCTGTTTCCTGCATCATTCAATATTTTGCCCATATTGTTGTTTTTAAGCTTCATAAATTTGGTTACAACTTATAGGGACCCTGTGTAGGCTTTCCAAGGAGAAGCTGGTGGGTTTGAACCACTGACCTTGTGGTTAGCAGTCCTTGCTTATTCTACAGCACCATATCAGGACTCCATTTTTTTTGCCCATCAAATCCTTCAATATTGCAAGATGATGCTTGAAGTTTTTCTTGAGTTCTTTCAGTTTGAGAAATGCTGAGTGTGTTTTTTCTTTTG
>NW_006424604.1:0-1336 GCF_000296735.1 Chrysochloris asiatica | reverse complement strand
GAAGTCCTTGACAACTTCAATCTTTTCCCCCTTGATAAGAATGTTGTTTATTGGTTCAGTGGTGAGGATTTTTGTTTTCCTGACATTGAGATGCATACTGAAGGCTGTGCTCTTTGATCTTCATCAGCAAATGTTTCAAGTCCTCTTCTACTTGTACTTAAATCCTGGTGTAATAGCTTCCAGAATCACCACAGTAGAACACAGTCATTCAGGAGTGGTAGCAATGCTTTCAGAGCAAAGTGAAAAATTTCCTCTTTGCTCTTAATGTTATATTTCACCTCCGTTCTATTAAAAAAAATTATCAGAGCTCCTTTACTCTTCACTTTTCCTGCCACCTGACCTAACGATTTTGGGTTTGCAAGTTCCTCGTGATTGTATGAGTCAATTCCTTAAAATTAATCTCTATCTATATATCTATCATTTGTTTTTTACCCCAGATACCTGGTATAAGAACATGAAAAAAAATTCAAGATATGTCATAATCATATTGCTCAAAACTAAGACAAAAAGAAAACCTTAAAAAAACGCTGAGGGAAAAAAAGGAAATGCACGTTTTACACAGAGAACCTAAGATATGAATGAGAATTCCATCTTTAAAGTATTAAAAGAATATACAGAACAACACAAAACTGTCAACATAAAGTCTTAAACTTAGCAAAAATATATTTTAAAAATGAAATTGAAATCAAGGATTTTTCAAACGAAATAGAAGAATTCACTCGTAGCGTAGTGGTTACGAATCGGACTGTGAACCGCCAGGTCAGCAGTTCGAAACTACCAGCTGTTCCGCGGGAGAAAGATGAGGCTTTCTGCTCCCGTAAAGATTTACAGCCTCGGAAAACCTGTACAGGGTTGCTATGAGTTGTAACTAACTATATAGCAGTCAACAAACACAACAACATGCACAACAGAAAGAAACTTCCTGGTCATGAGCCTTCCTTGAAATTTTATCAGGTTTGATTCCATTGTTGGAGCCACTCTGCTAATTGATCTCATTGGAGGTCTTATTTTTCACTGACTCTCTACTTTGCCAAGCATGATGCCTTTGCCAAGGACTGGATTTATACAAAGGTACAGAGAGTGCCATACAGTTACCCAAATGAAACATATCCTGAGAGAACTGTATCCAGAACTGAGTGCTATAGTACATTCTCCAAAAGTTAATCAACTAGGCTCATTCAGTAGGTGTTTAGCAGAATTCCATCTGAGTCACTATGGCTAATACCCTGCATCTTGATCAATTTACATGACATTGTTGTTGTTGTCAGGTGCCATCGAGTCGGAACCGACTCATAGCGACCCCATGCACAGCAGAACGAAACAATGCTCGATCCTG
>NW_006424603.1:0-1286 GCF_000296735.1 Chrysochloris asiatica | reverse complement strand
ACATAAGACTATAGGTGGAATCCTGAACCATATCCAGAATCTTCAGAGATGGGAAATTTCCACTTCAAAAGACGAGCAGACCAGCCTGGAGCAGATAGAAGAACAGAATATACTTCTTGAAAGAAAGACCAACAGGAAAAATACAAAACAATATAGGCAGTCTGAATGATTGCTACAAGAACAAGCAAGTTGCTTGACCAGGAATCATCAAGGCAAGTGATCGGGTCCCCTTAGGATAAATCCCCTTCCAGGACTAAGACTCAATGGGAATACACGCTCTAATTGGTGACCACGTTCTTCACCAACAAGGGGAAGTGAGGGAAAAACAACAATGAAGCTGGGAGCTAAGCCCTACAACGTTCATAGACTCTTGTGAACCCTAGTGGAGACCTGGTAGGCCAGCGGTGTGGCAAGATGTGGGGACTCTTGGGTCCATAGTCAGTGACATGGCCACAGAAGACTAGAATGGATAGTGAAGCATCCAGCTGATAAGAAGTGAGAGCATATGAATAAGAACATCCACACTTGTAGATAATATCCACTTGACCTGACTCAATGACTTGGTGATCAGAGCTCAACTAGAAGAAGAAAGAATAGGAAAAAAAGAGTAATCTGATACAATTTGATGAACTTGACCTACACCTATGAATGCAGTAGCTTGAAAGAGGGAACAAATCTTTAGAGCAAGGATCATTCCCACCCCCTCCATAAACAGAATAGACAGGGATGGGCTACTTGGACATTGGCTACCGAAAATGGGGGGGCTACAAAGGCAAGAAGTGACTGGTTTACAAGCTTTCAAGAGGGAGCCTAGATCCAGATAGTACGGAGGAAGGTAGAATCTCCACTGAGTAGTATCCAATCTGTCTGGGTGGAGCTGATGAAAGGAAATGCAGATACTTCTTTTGTGATACAATAGTGAATAACTGTTATCAGGACTGATTCTGAGGGTTGGAAATGTAAAGGTAGACATTTTGTAGCAAAATGATGGGTGTGGTTGACTTTGTAGTCTAGGAGCAGAGGTCCGTGGAACCATTAAGGGAGAAGAGCAGAGAGCGGGACCCTACCCAGAGAAGCAATGATGCCAGAGATGGAGACAGAGATGATGACGTAGAGAGATGGAGCAGCTAGGGACTTTAGACCCAGAGAGGGAGAGGGGCTGTGTGTTGATGCCCAGGGGGTAGGCTTGTAGGGTATACCCTTTGGTTGGTTGATGATGCGTGGAGGGATTGTAACATGGCAATGAAATGAAATACAAATAGGCTGAATGTAAAGTTAATGTTCTC
>NW_006424602.1:0-1336 GCF_000296735.1 Chrysochloris asiatica | reverse complement strand
ATTTTGTCATAAAACAAAAATCCTCTTAGAATTTCTTTGGGTTAGTGAAGACAGGTCTTTTGTAAAAGCGATGTGGCTTAAAGTGAACTTTCAAACATTTTGAGCCCCCTCAACATTGTAGCCATTTCAAGTGATGTTTTAAATAATAATGAAAATGGTTCTTTATTGAATGTTTACTAGCAGCCAGGCACTGGGCTCAGACTTTCTGTATGCTTTCATCAACAATTTTGTCTGATATTAAACATTGTTTAATGATAGGAAAATATTTATGAAAGAGCATTAGCAGAGAAAAGCAAATGCTAAAGATGAATAAATGAAACTATCCCAATGAAAAAAATCTTAACTTTACATATAAAAACTAAAAGAAAATGCATTGCAGTTTTGAGATATTTTTTGGCATTGTAGGTAATTTTTATGATCATTTTACTTTTTATATTTAAGAGCTGCATATGGTGCTACTGTAATCAGAAAAGTTGATAATAAAGATATTTAAGTAAAACGGATGCTTATTTTTCTTTGTTTTGCAGACACTTATTGAGCAAATAGAACAACGATCTGAAAAACTACCTGAGTGAGTATGCAGAAGTGCATTTTCCAATTTACCCTCCTCCTGAAGTTCTTTCTTGTCCACATCTAGTTAGGTCTGGGATCTTTTTTAAGCACTTAGTTGGCACGCTGTGCGGGCTTTTCTCTAGCATGCATGGACTGTGGGGAGCAGGCTCGGATGCCTGACAGCACGTTTGCATGGCAGCTCCTGCACCAAGCAGGACTCCCTTCTCATTTGGGCAGCTGCGCAGTCCCTGCTTCTAGATGAATCCTTCTGTCCAAGATAAAAGTTCATTATAGTTTGGAATAGAAATATTCCTAGTATTTAATATGGGCAAATGAGAGATGGCCATATAGATACAGAAGTTTAGCAGCCTATTTTGGAATTTACAATTAGGTTTAATTGCATACAGGTTTCTCCTGCTATCTGAAAGTAGAGCATTCTTGTGAAATCTTTCATAAGTTGAAATGGTGTCATGTGAAGGAGCAATTACCATTAATTTTGTTCTTTTTATTGTGAGTTGGGTGAAGGTTTACAGCCAAAATCAATTTATTAATTAATTTATATAGGAAATTTTTTTTTGCATGTTCCCAGATCCAAAAAGGAACTTACCAAGCCATAGCGAAAGCCACATAAACCCTAAGATTTCACTAACATACAGTGTCCACAGATGTAGATGAAAGCTACATAAGCTGAGTGTAGTTCTTGGGGAAGGAGCCGGAAGACACTACCTACTCCCACCGCTCAGGGTACGCACTGCCTCTTTAGCAGCTTGCTGCAGAACAAATG
>NW_006424601.1:0-1336 GCF_000296735.1 Chrysochloris asiatica | reverse complement strand
GCCGCCATGGATTCTATCCCAGCCCCATCTTTAGTTCAGGGACACATCCTGACTGAAGCATCCAGAGATTCAGGGAGTTGGCAGAACACTCAAGACGATTCTGAAGGAGACATAGTATCACAGTCACAGGTGGAACTAGGAGAGGTAAGGCCAGAAACTGCAAGGAGTTGGGGATAAAGTGGGGAAAAGCCAGATGCCCAGGAAGTCAAGTGCCCCTACCGCTTTCCCCGCCAGGTGCCAGATCTGCTGGCAAGCAACCAAGGACAATCACTCCCAGGATCCTCCAGGGAACACATGGCACAATGGGAAGTGAGGTACTTGGGGCTGGGTGGAGTAACCAGAGAGGCCCTAGCATTGTCTTCCTTTCTAATCTCCACCCTAAAATGTGGTAATGAGAGCCACACCTCTTACTCTGGTATACCCTCATTCATTTTGCAAATCCTAGAAACCAGACTCATCGTCCTGAGAGAGAGCCTGATCACAGACTTACTTCCTCTGCCAGCCAGAAACATCTAGACAAGGTAAGTTGTAATGGCAGACTTTTCAAAGAGAACCTTTATCCCATTAGCTTATAATTTAAAAAGTGTTAAGTTCCATCTCATAGCAATTCTGTTAAAGGATTTCTGAGGAGCAGCTGGTGTTTGAACTGCTGACCTTGTGGTTAGCAATCCAGTGCTTATCCTATAGCTGAGCCCTCATTTTGAAGCTTCCAGAGCTCACTGTATGGAAGAGAGTTTTGAGTGGGAAAAGGGCAGAATAGGATACTTGTTTACTGGTTGTGTGACATAGATCTTTTCCCCAACAGAAACGTTCAGCATCTTCAGCTCCTATAGAACTAGAAGAAAAAAGGCTCAGAGCTCTACCTTTAGCTCCAAGCCCCCTACAAGAGCTGCCCAATCAGGACCTACAAGAGGAAGACTGGGAACAAGATGATGAAGACATGAGCCCCAGGTTGGACAGTCCCTTAGTTCAAGCAGGTAAGAATTAATGAGAAGATAAAAACTGCCACAGCAGAAAAAAAAAAAAGACCTAAAAATAATCTTTGTGTCTTTTTGCTTCCTTCTTAGACTCTGAATCCCCAAGTCCTGAAGAGGTACCAGATTACCTCCTGTGAGTCCCTTACTATTTCCATTATCATCAGAGCTCCCCTTACATTAAGATTAAACTTCTTGGGGGCTGGCACCTTTGGGAGACAATGGAATTGAAGTTTAACTTTCCGACCCTGGCAGTCAATACAGAGCCATCCACAGTGCAGAGCAGCAACAAGCTTATGAACAAGACTTTGAAACAGATTATGCTGAATATCGTGTCCTACATGCTCGTGTTGGAGCTGCAA
>NW_006424600.1:0-1335 GCF_000296735.1 Chrysochloris asiatica | reverse complement strand
CACGTTGTAGCCTCATTTTAGGTATTCCAATCAGTTATAGGCAGAAGATGGACTTACAAGCTTTCTATGGTGATGTTTCTGGCTATTCCTTTCTCTCCCCATCCAGTGTCTATTTTATAATATAATGCAAGGAAAACCAAGATTCAAAAGACAGCCAAGCATCTTAACATTATTCCCCTTTCCCCATTCCAACCATGGCTCAATCTCTGTATCCCAGAGCCCTGTAGTTCCAAGGTTGTGCATACATCATTATTTACTTCTGTCCCACTTAACCCATTCAAACCTAATTGTTCTCCCATCTGCTTTGTTCTTCCATTCCCCTCCCCCTTCTTGTATATTGCCCCCCTCCCCAGCACCCAAACTATTCTGTGTCTAATCCCTGCCCTATGCTCCACCTACCCCTCCCTCCCCTCACCCACCCCCAACATCCCAGCAATGAGCAAAGAATCCCCCCCACCTGTTTAGTATGGGTTCTTTTTCTTAGTCTTTTTCAGTAGTGGTCCTATGCAGTATTTCTCTTTTTGTGACTAATTTCACTCAACATTCCCTCAAGGTTCATCCATGTTAACTGGTGGCATGCAGCTTCCTTGTTATTTTTCAAGGTAGCATAATATTCCATTGTGTGTATGTACCAGTTTATCCATTCTTCAGTTGCTGAGCACTTTGGCTGTCTCCATCTTTTTGCTATTGTAAATAGTGCTGCTATGAACATTGGTGTGCATATATCTTTCTGTGTTGTGGCTCGTTTTTCTTGTGGGTAAAAACCAAGTAGAGGAATTGCTGGATCGTACGGTATTTCTATTTTCAACCTTCTGAGGAAGCGCCATATTGCTTTCCAGAGAGGTTGGACCATTGTGCAGTCCCACCAGCAATGTAGGAGTGTCCCAGTCTCTCCACATCCCTCTGCCAGCACAAGAACGAAAATACGACCTTGAATTTATCCCACCTGAATTTAGAGATCATATGAAGAACAGATTTGATACATTAAACACTACAGACCAGAAGAGTTGTGGGATGACATCGAGAACATCATACGTGAAGAGAGCAAAGTCATTAAGAAGACAAGAAAGAAGGAAAAGGTCAAAATGGATGTCAGAAGAGACTCTGAAACTTCTCTCCAGTGTAGAGATGCTAAAGCAAATAGAAGAATTGAAGAGTTCCAAGAGCTGAACAGAAAATTCCAAAGATCAGCTCGAGAAGATAAAACCAAATACTAGAATAAAATATGCAAAGATTTAGAATTAAAAAACCAAAGAGGAAGAACACGGTCAGCATTTCTCAAGCTGGGGGAACTGAAGAAAAAATTCAAGCCTCGACTTTCGTTATTGAAAGATT
>NW_006424599.1:0-1336 GCF_000296735.1 Chrysochloris asiatica | reverse complement strand
TCCGAGGCTGTAAATCTTTATGGGAGCAGAAAGCCTCATCTTTCTCCCGCGGAACAGCTGGTAGTTTTGAACTGCTGACCTTGTGGTTCACAGCCCGATTTGTAATCACTATGCTACCAGAGCTTCATAAGGAACTCTAAATGTTGTATCCTTTATGCAGACTCGGTGCCTGCATTGTTGTTGTTGCTATGTGCCATTGAGTCAGTCCTGACTCACAGTGCCCCTTTGTAGGTATTCCAAGGAGCGGCTGGTGGGTTTGAACCACTGATCTTGCAGTTAGCAGTCCAGTGCCTTTTCTACAGTGCCACAAAATGCCTGGGATGGCACAGGTGTTCAGTAGATATTTGCTAAAAGGATGACTGGCTTGGAACCCCATACAGATCAACCTGGACTCTCTATCCTGGAGACCAAAGATCAATAGGATCTCCTAAGAAGCTCAAAAAAATTAAAGTCCAGGCCCCCTCCCCTAAACGTCAGTTTTGTCTGAGTCGCAGGGAGACTGTATGGAGACTGGGTGTTGGGATCCCTTTTCAATCTCTCATGGTGATGCTAATGTACAGCCCGGGTTGAGAACCACTGCTTCAGGCCAGGGGAGACCACTGAAGAGTTTTAATCAGAATCAGATGTGCTTGTTAGAATTGCTCTGGTAACTCTGCAGAAAATGAATGGGGGGGAGTGTGGGTGGGGGTGGCCAGGGAGGGCAGAGCTGCCAGTTATTGCAGTGACAGTGACCCTGGTGAGAGAGGAGGAGAGCCCAACTAAGGATGTTCTTGTTGTTAAATGCCTTGAGTCGTTTCTGACCCATAGCGACCCTGTATAGGGTTTCCAAGGAGTGACTGGTGAGCTTGAACCACCAACCTTGCAGTTCAAACCGACTTTTCAGTCCAGCGCATTAATCCACAGCAGCATACTGGGGTTGTGGGGGGGCGGGAGCGGTGTGTTAGATTTTGAGAGCACTTATTGTTAGCTGCTGTCCAGTCAGCCTCATGTTCAACAGGATCAGACTTTTTTAGGATTTGGGCTGGCTGATTTTTGGAAGTAGATTTGTTGTTGTTAAGTGCCT
This sequence comes from Chrysochloris asiatica, assembly GCF_000296735.1. Lineage (NCBI taxonomy): Eukaryota > Metazoa > Chordata > Mammalia > Afrosoricida > Chrysochloridae > Chrysochloris > Chrysochloris asiatica. Next base: position 273 of record NW_006424599.1, on the reverse strand, counting down.
TCAAGTCAGTTCCGACCCATAGCGACCCTGTACAGGGTTTCCGAGGGTGTAAATCTTTACAGGAGTAGAAAGCCTCATCTTTCTCCCGCGGAGCGGCTTGTAGTTTCGAACTGCTGACCTTAAGGTTCGCAGCCCAATTCGTAACCACTACGCTACCAGAGCTCCTTCATGGAGCTCAGTTGTTGTTGTTGTTAAGTGCTGTCGAGTCGGTTCCGACCCATAGCGACCCTGTACAGGGTTTCCGAGGGTGTAAATCCTTACGGGAGTAGAAAG
>NW_006424598.1:0-1329 GCF_000296735.1 Chrysochloris asiatica | reverse complement strand
CGAAAACCTCTACATGTCTTGCTAATATTGTTTCACCAAGCAAGACTATGATGCTTTGTCCCATATTCAATCACTTATATAATTAATAAACCACAAATAAAATCTTCTCTGGAAGATACATGGCTCCTCTTTGAAATGGCAGGGAAGAGGGACTGGGTGTTGGGGTAGGAGATTTTATTCTTTTGGCAGATCCTCTCAGTCATTATAGATATTGTTCCACTGTTAATAAAAACTATATGCTTCTCTGTAAAACATTAAAAATAATGCCATGGATGAGATGGCTGAGGCCTCAGCTCATTTATCTCCAAATGCATTGATGCCCATTCCCTGACCTTTCCATGTGTTATTTCTTGATTGTTTTCCGGATCAATGTCATTCTGTTTGTGAGCTTCTGTGGTGCAAGATATTTTGTAGGGTCGGTTTTCTTCAGAACCAAACTCTGGGATCCACATATCCCACTGGCGCTCTAGATGCAGCTAGACGTCTTTCACCTCCAGGGTACTGGACTTGCGGTGCCTGGCAAGCTGGCAGGCTGTTGTCACCACAGTCTCGATAAAATCATCAGCAATCTGCAGCAGCATCTCTTCCATATCTTCATCTAACTGCTCATTAGGATCTACTTCTCTTACTAAGTAATAGATAGATGGGGGTGGGGGGTGGGGAAGAGAGAGCTCTGGTAGCATAGTGGTTACAAATCAGGCTGCAAACCTTAAGGTCAGCAGTTAGAAACGACCAGCTGCTCTGCAGGATAAAGGTGATGCTTTCTGCTCCCGTAAAGATTTACAGCCTCGGAAACCCTATACAGAGTCGCTATGAGTCAGAACTGACTCCCACAGCACATAACCATATATATATGTATATACACACACACACACTACTCCTCACTTGGAATCCTGGTGTGGTGCTGTGGATTAATGCACTCTACTGCTAAGTCGGTTTGAACTGTAAGGTCAGTGGTTCAAGCTTACCAGTTGCTCCTGAAAACCTGAATACAGGGTTGCTATGGGTCAGAACTTACTTAACAGCATTTACCAACATCTAACAACTCCTCACTTACTGACTATATTGTTGCCCAACATTTTGCAAAGCAATAAACAATTCACAGATCAAATCTAATGATTCAAAAATCATAAGAAACTCAAGTTCACAAGTAGCCAGTATATACAAAATAAAGCAATAATGTTTTGGGTCTATAGTCATGGGGATGATAAAAATGGGAAATTACAAGAAATATTACTGGCAGACCTGATGAAATATAGTTACATACATTGTAGAAAAATGAATAGTTAATGCCTTCTTGAAAAATAATATAAAAATATCCATGAATTT
>NW_006424597.1:0-1285 GCF_000296735.1 Chrysochloris asiatica | reverse complement strand
CAGGTTGTTAATTACTCAATCTATATGTAGAGAAACTGCCACTAGATTGTCGGTTTATTTGTACTATGAAGGTTTTTATGTTACTGTGATAATGGAAGCTATTTAAAAATTTAAATACTAGAAGGGTAACCAGTGGTGGACAGATTTCAATGGAGTTTCCAGACTAAGATAGACTAAGAAGAAGGAGGAGCAGAAAAACAACAACAAATCTGTCTTGGAAGAAGAGCAGCCAGATTGCTCCTTAGAAGTCAGGATAGCAAGACTTTGTCTCTCATACTTCAAACATATTATCCCTAAGGACCAGTTCCTGTAGAAGGACAAAATGCTTAGTAAAGTGGAGGGTCAGTCAAAAAGAGGAAGACCCCCAATGAAATGGATTGGCACAGTGGCAGCAACAATGGTCTCAAACGTATAACAATTATGAAGATGGTGCAGGGCGAGGCAGTGTTTTCGCTCTGTTGTGCACAGCATTGCTATGAGTTGGAACAACTTGATGGCACCTTACAACAACCAAAACCAGCAGCAAATAAAGATCTTGAAACTTTCCTCCGTCTACATCATTGAGGTTGACTCTCCTTTGATGAAGGAACACAGTACAATAATCACTGGACTGTGAACCCCAAGGTTTGCTGTTCAGTCTCATTAGCCACTCCATGGGAGAAAGATGAGGTTTTCTGCTCCCATGAAGGTTTAAAGCTTCAAAAACCTAATAAGGGTCATTATTAGTCAGAACTGACTCAATGGCACTTAACAACAACTCTTTTGATGAAGCAGCTCTTTCTACACGGTATTTTGAATGCCTTCCAACCTGAGGGGCTCATCTGGTACTATATCAGACAATGCCACACTGATATTATTAATGTTTGAAGAGGCTAAACCCTCAGAAGTGAAATGCCTCTTCCTAGTCTGTTCTTAGTCTGAAAGCTCTGCTGAAACCTGTCTGCCACATATGACCCTTGTTGTATTTGAAACTCCAATGACAAAGCTTCCAGCATCACAGCAACATAGAGATCATCACACTATGATATGCTGAGAGTTAGGGGATTCAAAAACACCAGGTTGCAAGATTAAATAGGTTATCATGATGACATTTGTGCACAGACTTGAATTGTATGAGACAGCTGTACAAAGACTTTCTTGAAGAGTATTCCAGTGCAGAGGCCTGAGACAGCAAGGTTGTTGTTGTTGTTATGTGCCGTGGAGTCGGAACCGACTCATAGCGACCCTGTACAGGGTTTCCGAGGGTGTAAATCTTTACAGGAGTAGAAAGCCTCATCTTTCTCCC
>NW_006424596.1:0-1309 GCF_000296735.1 Chrysochloris asiatica | reverse complement strand
GCTGGATGTACTCACTACTATATGCCAAGGAATTAGGAAGACAGCTTACCTGACCAACCAACTGGAAGACATTCATATTTGTACCTGTTTCAAAGAGAGATGACACTACAGAATGTGGCAATTATCATATAGAATCATTAATATGACATGGTAGTAAAATTCTTCTGAAGGGTGAAAAGAAAAAACAGAAAGTGAAAAAGATAATGTACAAAAACCTGGAGATAGAAGAGCAAAACGGAAGAAAATGATCAGTTTTTCTCAAGCTGAGGGAACTGAAGAAAATATTCAATCCTTGACTTGTGATATTGAAGGACTCCTTAGACAAAATATTGAATGATACAATATACCTCAAAAGAAGATGGAAGGAATACACAGTCAGTGTGTCAAAAAGTAATGGTTGATAATTTACCATTTCAAAAGTAGCCCATGATCAAGATCTAATCATACTGAAGGAAGAAGTCAAAGGTTCAAGGAAGATATTGGCAAAGTAACAGGTTCCAGGAATTTATAAATACAAATTGAAATCTTTCAGCAAACTGATGAAGTGTATGGTGCATTCTCTCATTAACGCCAAAAAGTCAGGAAGACAACTCTTTGACCAACTGACTGAAAGAGATATGTCTTTGAGTCCATTTTGAAGAAAGGTTACCCAACGGAATGAGGAAGACATCGGACAATATCATTAATGTTTCATATAAGTAAAATTTTGCTAAAGATAATTCCCAAATGGCTGCAAACATACATAGACAGAGAATTGCCAGAGGTTCAAGCTGGATTCAGATAAGAATATGAAGGAGGGATGTCATTGGTGGTGTTAGATGAATCTTTGCTGAAAGCAGAGAATATCAGAAAGATGTTTGTTGTTGTTGTTAAGAGATATCGAGTCGGTTCTGACTCATAGAAACCTTGTATATGGCTTCCGAGGTGCTACTGGTGCGATTAAACCTCCAACCTGGCAGTTCAAACCGACTTTGCAGTCCAGCTCATTAACCCACAGTGCTACAAAAGGACTCCAGAAAGATGTTTACCTGTACGTTATTGAACCCTCAAAGGCTTTCAATTGTGTGGATCATGACAAGCTATGGATAACATTGCAGAGAATGAGTATTCTGGAACACTTAACTGTGCTCATGAGGAACCTGTATATGGACCAAGAGGCAGTTGTTTGAATAGAACAAGGAACACTGAATAGTTTAAATTTAGGATACATGTGTGCCAGGCTTGTATTCTTTTACCAAATTTATTCAGTCTCTATGCTGAGCACATAATCCAAGAAGCAGAATTATATGAAGAAGAATGTGACTTTAGG
>NW_006424595.1:0-1336 GCF_000296735.1 Chrysochloris asiatica | reverse complement strand
GGGCAACTTACACATTGGCTACCTAAAAGGAGGGGGCTATAAAGACACGAAGTGACTGGCTTACTAGGTTTCAAGAGGGAGTTTAGTTAAGAGTATGGGGGGAAAGAAAGAGTCCCCACTGAATAGTTTTCATCTTGTCTAGATGGGTATGGTGAAAAGAGATGGGAATAAGATTTGTATGATTCAATAGTGAATAATTGTTATCATGACTAATTGCAACTGTCACAACTGTAAAGGTAGAAGTTTTGTAACAAAAAAAAAAGGGAGTAGTTAATCTTATAGTTCAGGAACAGAGGGCTTTAGGACCATCAAGAGAGAAGGGTATGCTTCTTTCCAAAGAAGCAGCAACACCAGAGATGGAGGCAGAGTTGAGGACATGGAGAGATACAGCAGCTGAGGACTCTAGACTCATGGAAATGAAAGGCTGTGTGCTGATGGTCAGGAGGCAGGCTTGCAGAATGTGCCCTTTGGTTGGTTAAATTACTATATATATCCCTGAGTGTTTTTCTGTACACACACCCCCCAAAAAAAGTAAATAAAAAACTGAGGGAATAGAAGTAAATACTGTTGAAAGATGATGCAAGGAAGAGATTGTAATCACTGCAGTAAAACAATGAGTAGAAAACCGATGTTCTCCAATGTAAACTATCACTCAACAATAAAAACTTAATTTAAAAAAAAGATGCACTGATAATTGCTAGTATTTGGAAGGCAAATTTTGAACAAGAAAAAGGACTATTCAGTAGTTGAAAAAATATGGTCTTTGTGATAGAAAGGTGCTGGAGATCACATGGTGGAATTTTGCTGAGCCAATGCAAGACTTGGAGTCCTGGTATGGTGCTTTGGGCTAATGTGTCAGATTGCAAAGTTGTTTGAACTGCAAGGTTGGTAGTTCAAGCTCACCAGCTGCTCCTTGGAAACCCTATACAGGGTCACTATGGGTCGCAATTGATTCGATGGCACTTAACAACAACAATAACAATGCAAAACTTATTCATTGAAAATACCTTTTTTTTTCCAACAACATAAAAGGCAAATATACACCTGCATCACATCAGATGTAGGAATAAATTGACTACATCTGTTGGGAGAGATGATGGAGCAGCTCAGTATCATCAGTCAAAATAGGGTCAGGGGCTAACTGAGAAACAGACCATCAATTACTCACATGCAAGTTTAGGCTGAAGCAAAAGAAAGTTAACACTAGTCTATGAAAGGCAGTATATAATATTAAGAGCATCCCACATGAATTTAGAGACCATTTCAAGAAGTGATTTGATGCAATATACAATAATGACCAAAGAATAAAAGATTTGTGGGACGATATCAAGATCCC
>NW_006424594.1:0-1315 GCF_000296735.1 Chrysochloris asiatica | reverse complement strand
AAATGAAATAATTACACTGACTTGGAAGGATATTTTATATAAGTAAAAACACCTTGTTTTTAAATTATGCAATTAAAAAGATAAATTTGAATCTCACTCTAGATTGCTTTAATTTTCCACCTTATGTTCCTGATAACTGAGACTTTTTATTAAAACATTTCCTTAATTTCCACAATGCAAATATCATCACCACAGTGTCCTGACTACATATTCTTTATCGGCCTGCATATATTGTCCATCAGGATATTAGGTTCAGTCAAGTGACCTCAAATACATGACATATGAGATGGTTAAATTGTAGCTTGAGCTAACTCATGATTTGCTATTATCATTTTGACTGGAGATATTAAAATAATTAAAACTATGCCAGCTTTTTGCTAAATCATTGAAGAGTTTTAATGTTACATACACAAATTATAGAAAAGAAAAGGGAAAATTTTGTTTTAAACTCAGAAAATACAACTTATTAATTCACAGTCACCCAGAGTTTCAGATTAACTACAATCAATTCATTACTAAATAATATGTAATCATTTCTCCTACTCCCTTTCTGGTTATGGTTCCCAACGTTCATTTCACATTCCTGCTTTATATGAATTGTTTGCTAAACTATTTCTTTTTGAGCAGCAGGTGTTAAAATACAATCATATATTTGAAACACATAATAAAGTATTTATCAGTCTGTCCTTCATTATTTTCTTTGTACACAAAGCCTATATAAAACTTAAAATAAAAATTTCCCTTCAGCTGGTTGGTGTGAAGTGTGGTGAGGCTTTGGGATTCCTAAGTCCATGGACAAGGACCTAGCCAAAGAGGACTAGAGTTGAGAGTGAACTGTCCAGCTATGAAGTGAGGGGAGATGCACAAAAACACCCAAACTTATAGATAGTACCCATTTGTCCGGGTTTCGATGGCTTGATGATCAGAACTTCTTCAGAGGAAGATAAATTTGAAAAAGAAAACAAGTGTAAATTGCTATAATTTGATGAACTTGACTTATATTTATGGATGTGTTGTTGTTGTTGTTGTTAAGTGCTGTGAAGTCAATTTCGACTAATAGCAACCCTGTATAGGGTTTCTGAGGCTATACATCTTTACCGGAGCAGAAAGCCTCATCTTTCTCCTGTGGAACAGCTGGTAGTTTTGAACTGCTGACCCTAAAGTTAGCAGCCTGATTTGTAACCACCATGCTACCAGAGCTCCTAACTCATAGATGTAATAGCTCAAAATACCAACTGAAAAGGAAGGAGTCATCACATCAAGGATCAAACCTATCCCCTCTAGATACAGAGTTGATAGAGATGGGCAACTTAGA
>NW_006424593.1:0-1337 GCF_000296735.1 Chrysochloris asiatica | reverse complement strand
TGATTTCAATCCCCTCAATACATCATAATCATTCAATGGCATTTGTTTCCATTCCCTTTGTTGTTGTTTTTTTATGTACATTGAAGCACTTAGGAATATACAACCATTCAAACAAACAAAGGGCATACCCACAACAGTCAGCATGCAGTCAGCCCCTCTCCCTCACTGTACAGAGTCCCCAGCTGCTCCATCTCTCCATGTCATCATCTTTGCCTCCATTTCTGGTGTCACTGTTTCTCTGGATAGGGTCCCACACACTGCTGTTCACCCTTGATAGTCCCAGGATCCTCCACTCCTGGACTGCCAGATCAACTGCTCCCCTCCTTTTGATACTAAATGACTACATTTACATTTGCAACACTTGCAATCAGTCCTGATAGCAATTATCCACTATTGAATCTCAAGAGTCTTATCCCCATCTCCTTTCATCAGTCCCATCTAGACAGGCTGGAAACCATTCATTGGAGATTCTACCTTCCCCCATACCCTCTGGAACTAGCCTCCCTCTTGAAAGCTTGTAAGCCAATCACTTTGTGCCTTTGTTGTTGTTAAGTGCTGTCCAGTCATTTCTGAGCCATAGTGACCCTGTATAGGGTTTCCAAGTAGCAGCTGGTGAGCTTGAACCACTCACCTTGCAGTTCAAACAGCTTTGCAGGCTGGTACATTAACTCACAGCACCATACCAGGATTCCTTTGTAGCCCCCCTGTTTTGAGTAGCCAATGTCTTAAGTTGCCCATCCCTGTCAACCCTGTGTACCAAGGGGATGGGAATGATCCTCGCTGTTAAGATTTGTTCCCTCTTTTGAGCTGCTACATCTATAAATACAAGTCAAGTTCATCAAATTGTAGCAGATTACTCTTTTTAACCTCTTCTTTCTTCCTCTAGTCGAGTTCTAATCATTCAGCCATTGATGACAGGTCAAATGGATGCTATCTGCAAGTATGGGTGCATCTCCCCTCATTTCATATGAGCTGGATGCTTTACTCACCACTCTAGTCCTCTGTGGCCATGTCACTGTCTCTGGGCCCAGTAGTCCACAGGTATCATCATACTGCTGGTCAAACAGGTCTCAATCCAGGTGGACAGGAGTCTGTTGAACGTGGTCATACTTAACTCACAACTTCATTGCTGTTTTTCCCCCATGTCCCCCTATCAGTAGAGGGATGTGGTCACCAGCAAGACCACATGCCTGCTTGTGTATTCCCCTTGATTCTCAGTCTTGGAAGGGGGTTTGCCCTGAGGGGACCCGACTGCTTGCCTTGATGGCTCCCTGGCAAACAACTTGCTTGTTCTTGTGGTAGTCAGTTGGACTGCCATTATTGTTTGTTTTTTTTTT
>NW_006424592.1:0-1264 GCF_000296735.1 Chrysochloris asiatica | reverse complement strand
TCACTTTTACCCTCACCTTTTCCTGCATTATCTTGCTCCTACCAATCAGGAGACATGGTCCTAATTGCCTCTTTGAGCTGGTTCCACGTCTCAAGGGTTAAGCCCTTCCACAGCCCTGCTGGAGGACTTGAACCATCACCCCCTCCTAACTATAATGCTCAGCATGGCTCTGGAAAAAGAGGGCAATCCAAGTAGCAATCCTACCCCTGGTAGCAGCGCTAGGTATTGGGACGCGCATAGCTACTGGAACTGCAAACATTTCCCATTAATGGAGGTTTTGCTAGTTGGTTCCATAATCCTCTATTAAATTTCCTGCTTTCCTTTCTAACCCCACTATTAGTTACTTTACTGGCAGTTGTCTCTTGTGTTCTTCGTTTTGTTCGATTGCAGGTTCCAAAGACCTAGAACTGCAGGCCTAAGCTCAGTCCAGCTGCTGACCTGGTTCCATCACTTCTTGGTATCCCATTGAAGAGCCCAATGGCTACTGACAACACCAACAACAATGACAAAGCCATCAACGACCGTGGTCCAAGCCCAGAGACCAAAGACAGCCTCGTCTCCCCAATGCCAGCAGGAAGTAGCTACAGAAAAATGACCTTCGTCCCTTCTCCCATGGGCTTGGATCATAGAGACGGCCATTCATTTTTCTTATTTAACCAAAGAGGGGGAAATGTTACAATACCTTCTGGTTTTTCCCTCTCCCCTCCCTCCAACTCCATTTTGTCTGTTTCCCCACCCTAAACTACAAGGCATGTAGTTTAAAGGACAACATGCCTTTTGATAGGTCAGAGCTAAATCACCCCAGCAATGTCCACTCCCTTCCTGTTGAACCTATATAAGTCCCCTCCCTTCCTGTTGACTCTTTTCCTCTTCCTCTTATTTCTGCCCTCTTCTCTCTCTGCTCTTCTTCTTCTTCTTTTTCTTCCTCTCTTCCCTTCTGCCTCCTGCCTTCCCTCTCTGGCAGAGGTTACCTTCCTCACCCTGAATAAAAGTCTCTAGATGGGCCATCTGGTGTGAGGTGTGGTTGATGAGAGGCACCGGGTCCTTTCACCATCTGCTTTGTTCTTCCATTCCCCTCTCCTTCTTGTATATTGTCCCCATCACCAGCACTCAATCTTCACTGTGTCTAATCCCTGGCCTGTGGTCCACCTTCCCCTCCCTCCCCTCACCCACTCCCAACATCCAGGTTTCAACAAAGAATTCCCCCCACCCCCTTTTAATATGGGTTCATTTTCTTAGTCTTTTACAGTAGTGGTCCTATGCA
>NW_006424591.1:0-1290 GCF_000296735.1 Chrysochloris asiatica | reverse complement strand
TATATATATATTTGATGATCACCAGGATGTATGGGATGAGAGGAGTGGAGGGAGGGAGGGGAAGATAGAGCACAGGGTAAGGAATAGAAACAGGATAGCTTGGGTGTTGGGGGGATGCTGGGGGCGGCAATACACAAAGAAGAGGAGGAGAATGGAAGAACAAGGCTGATGGGAGAACAGTTAGGCAGGTTCACATGTGCTAAGTGGGGCAGAGGTAAATGATGATGTATGGACAACCTTGGAACAATAGGGCTTCAGGATACAGGGATTGAGGCATGGTTTGAAGGGGTAAAAGAGGGTAATAATGTGAAGATGCTTGGCTGTCTTTTGAATCTTGGTTTCCCTTGCCTATATTGTAAAATAGACGCTTGAGGTGGGGAGTAAGGAATAGCCAGAATCACTACTATAGAAAGCCTGTAAGTCTGTCTTCAGCTTTTAACTGATTAGAATACCTTAAAGGGGGCTAGAAGTTACCCAGTGAAAGAGGCTTCCTGTGGACCCTTCACATGCACAAGACCATAGGTGGAATCCAGAACCCCATCCAGAACTGACTGAGGTAGGAAATTTCCACCAGAAAGGATGAGTAGACCAGCCAGGAGCAGCTAGAAGAACAGAAGATACTTGGTGAAAGAAAGACCGGCAGGAAAAATCCAAAACAATAAAGGCAGTCTGATTGATTACTACAAGAACAAGTAAGGTGTTCACCCAGGAGCCATAAAGGCAAGTATTGGGACCTCTCAGAGTAATCCCCCTTCCAAGACTGAGACTCAAGGGGAATACATGAGCAGGCATGTGGTCTAGCTGGTGACCACATTAGTCACTGATAATGGGAAGAGGTGGAACAAACAGCAATGAAGTTGTGAGCTAAGCCCGACCACATTTAATAGACCTCCATGAACCCGGGTGGAGACCTGGATGGCCAGCAGTATGGTAAGACTCCTGGGCCCAGAGTCAGTGTCATGGTCACAGAGGACTAGAGCAGAGAGTGAAGCATCCAGCTGATATGAAGTGAGGGGAGATGCACAAGAACACCCATATTTGCAGAAAGTACCCATCTGACCTGACTTTGATGGCTAGATGATCAGAACGCGACTAGAAGAAGAAAGAAGGGGGGAGGTGAGTAACCTGCTACAATTTGATGACTTTTACCTATACTTATGGATGTAGTAGCTCAAAAAATGGAACAAATCTTTACAGTGAGGATCATTCCCACCCCCTCAGTACACAGAGTTGACAGGGATGGGCAACTTAGACATTAGGTACCCAACATGGGGAGGGGGTACTATAAAG
>NW_006424590.1:0-1296 GCF_000296735.1 Chrysochloris asiatica | reverse complement strand
ATTAACACTCAGTATATGGACATGTTGGACTTATCTACCATGTAGCTATTACTCTGTATATTGACATTTTGGACTACTCTGCCATGTAGCTAGCTGTCAGTATATGGACATGTTGGACTTATCTACCATGTAGCTAGAACTGTGTATAAGGAAGTGTTGCACTATTCTGCCATGTAGTTTGCTCACTGTATGTGTACATTTTGGACTCATCTGCCATGTAGCTAGCTCTCTGTATATGGACATGTTGGACTACTCAGCCATGTAGCTGGCTTTCAGTGTATCAACATGTTGGACTCATCAGCTTTGTAGCTAGTCCTTTATGTATATACACATGTTAGACTACTCTGCCATGTAGCTAGCTCTCAGTATATGGACTCGTTGTACTCATCTGCCATGTAGCTAAAACTCTGTATATGGAAATGTTGCACTGCTTGGCCATGTAGCTAACTCTGTGTATATGGACATTTAGAACTCCTCTGCCTTGTAGTTAGTTCTCTGTGCATGGATATGTTGGACTGATCTGCTATGGGGGTATCTCTCTGTATATGAACATATCGGACTAGACTGCCATGTAGCTAGCTCTCTGTATATGGACAAGCTGGACTCATCAGCCAGGTAGACAGCTCTATCTGTATGAACATATTTGACTCATCTGCCTTTTAGCTATCACACTAAATATACCCAAGTTGGACTCATCTGCATTTTGTAGCTAACTATCACTATATGGACATGTTGGACTTATCTGAAATGTAGCTATTCCTATGTATATGGACGTGTTGGACTACTCTGATATTAAGCTAGCTCTCAGTATATTTAAATGTTGGACTCATCTGCCATGTAGGTAGAACTCTGTACATGGATATGTTGCACTGATTTGTATTTTTGTAGCTCTCTTAATATGAACATATTGGAGTTGTCCGCCATGTTTATGGACATGTTGGACTCATCAGCCATGTAGCCAGCTCTTTCTGTATGAACATGTTGAACACATCAGCCTTGTAGCTAATCCTATATATATACACATGTTGGACTCATCTCCCTTGAAACAAACACTCAGTATATGGACAAGTTGGACTCATCTGCCATGTAGGTAGAACACTGTATATGGACATGTTGGACTCATCAGCCATGTATCCAGATCTCTCTGTAGGAACATGTTGGACTCATCTGTCTTGTAGCTAGTCCTCTATATACACACATATTTTACTGATCTGCATTGTAGATAACTCTCAGTATATGTACATGTTGGACTTGCCTGCCTTCTAGCTAGTTCTCTGTATATGGACATGTTGGACT
>NW_006424589.1:0-1337 GCF_000296735.1 Chrysochloris asiatica | reverse complement strand
GCTGTAAATCTTTGTTTGTTGTTGTTGTTGTTGTTAGCTGCCATTGAGTCAATACTGACTCATAGCTACCTATGCACAAGAGGAGCAGAAAACCTCATCTTTCCCCTGCGGAACAGCTGGTAGTTTCATATTGCTGACCTTAAGGTTCACAGCCCGATTTGTAACCACTATGCTACCAGAGCTACTTTGATATCACAAAAGGACAAATATTTTACCATCTCACTTATAAAAATTGATCAAAATATTTTTATCATAAAATATTTGTCCTTTTATGTAATTTCAAGTTTTTAAGTTTGTTTATTTTCACTGATTCAAAATGAAAGAAGTGTTAATACATGAAAAAGCAATTCATTATCTCATTTATAATAAAAATGGGATTAATAAGAGCAGAGGTGAAATTCTATTACAATCATCTTTTGGTCTACAGCTCTGTATTATGTGTCTGAATGAAAGCTTAAAAATAACATTAATGTTCAGAGTTATGTTTCTACATTTCAGTGATTCTTAACCCTCCTGGTTGTGCATCAGAACCACTCATGGAGGTCCTAGGTCTAACAATTCTGATGACTCTCATTAAGTAGTCTTGAGTTTCACTCAGCTTTTAAAACTCTGCAAACATCTGATGCAAGGATTGTATAAAGAATTTCAGAGGAGTTCATAAGCATTGGTTTGTAATATGTCATTTTATTATTGCATTTTTAAAATGGAAAACCAAGTAGAATATATAATACTTTAGAGAAAAATAAAGCATCCCTTTCCCCATGTGCAAAAACTAAAGATCACTCTAAAATCTCTTAAATGAAAACATGTAACACACATGAATTATATTTGAAAAAAGACAAGTTCATCTTAGGGAATTTGATTCTCTGTTATCCTACAGATAATAGGAAATAAAATCCCACCACTTGTCTGTCAGTTTGTTGGACTGTGGTAGCTTGTATGTTGCTGTGATGCTGGAAGTTATGTCCCTGGAATTGTAAATACCCTCAGAAGTTACCCAGGGTGCACTGGATTCAGCATGGCTTGCACACTAAGACAGACTGGGAAGAACGAAAAGCAGACCACTTCTGTGTAGTTAGCCACTGAAAACGTTATGAATAGCAGAAGAACATTTTCAGATATAGTACGAGCAACTGAAAACCTTATAAATAAGAGCTAAATATTGTCAGATATGGTGCCAGAGTTGAACACCCCAGGCTGGAAGGCACACAAAATACAACCATGGAAGAGCTGCCTCCTCAAAACAGAGTTGACATTAGTGACATGGACGAAGTTAAGCTTTTGAGGCCTTCATTCACACAACTTAGAATGAAAAGAAATGGCTGCAAACATGCATT
>NW_006424588.1:0-1337 GCF_000296735.1 Chrysochloris asiatica | reverse complement strand
TCAGCAGTTCGAAACTACCAGCCGCTCCGCGGGAGAAAGATGAGGCTTTCTACTCCCGTAAAGATTTACACCCTTGGAAACCCTGTATAGGGTCGCTATGGGTCGGAATCGACTCGACGGCACTTCACAATCAATCAATCAAAAGGGGGGTGACGGGAATTCTTTGCTGATTGCTGGGATGTTGGGGGTGGGGTGAAGGGAGGGATGGAAAGGTAGAGCACAGGGCAGTGAATAGACACAGTATAGTTTGGGTGCTGGGAGGAAGGCAATATACAGAAAGGGAGAGGGAAATGGAAGAACAAAGTGGAGGGGAGAACAAGTAGGCAGGTTTGCATGGGTTAAGTGTAACAGAGGTAAAGAATGATGTATGCACAATCTTGGAACAACAGGGCTCTGGGGTACATGGATTGAGATATGGCTGGAATTGTGAAAAGGGGGGAAATAATGTTAAGATGCTTGGCTGTCTACTGAATCTTGGCATTCCTTACATTACATTATAAAATAGACACTGGAAGGGGAGAGAAAGGAAAAGCCAGAAATATCACCATAGAAAGCTTGTAAGTCTGTCTTCCGCCTATAATTGATTGGAATACCTAAAATGCAGATACATCATGCCCAGTGAAGGAGGCTACCTGTGGAGTTTCTACATTATATAAGACTATAGGTGGAATCCTGAACAGCATCTAGAATCTTCAGAGGTGGAAAATTTCCCCCTGAGAGGATGGGAAGACCAGCCTGGAGTGGCTAGAAGAACAGAAGATACCTCTTGAAAGAAAGACTGAGAGGAAAAATACAAAACAATAGAGGCAGACCAACTGATTATTACAAGAACAAGCAGGTTGCCCACCTAGGAGACATCAAGGCAAGGGGTCGGGTCTCCTCAGAGTAAACCCCCTTCCAAGGCTAAGACTCAATGGGAATACACACTCTGATGGGTGACTACGTTTGCCACCAACAAGGGGAAGTGAGGGAAAAACAGCTATGAGGCTGCAAGCTAAGCCCTACAACATTCAATAGACTCCTGTGAACCCAGGTGGAGACCTGGTTGGCCAGCAGTGTGGCAAGACATGGGAACTCTTGGGCCCAGAGTCAGTGACATAGCCACAGACGTCTGCAGTGGAGGGTGAAGTGTCCAGTGGATAAGAAGAGAGGGCATATCCACAAAAGCACCCACACGTGTAGATAATACCCATTTGACCTGGCCTCAATGACTGGATGGTCAGAGCGCAACTAGAAGAAAGAAGAGGAAAAAAAGAGTAATCTGATGAATTTGACTTACACCTATGGATGCAGCAACTCAAAAGAGGGAACAAATCTTTACAGCAAGGATCATTCCC
>NW_006424587.1:0-1328 GCF_000296735.1 Chrysochloris asiatica | reverse complement strand
AGTTCAAAACTACCAGCTGTTCCGTGGGAGAAAGATGAGGCTTTCTGCTCCCATAAAGATTTACAGCCTCAGAAACCCTGTACAAGGTCACTATGAGTCAGTTCTGACTCTACGGCACATAACCACCACCACCACCACTCTTTCCAAAACCACTCATGTGCTCCTGTTGTTGGTTGCTGTTAAGTACCTTCAAGTCAATTCTGATTCATAGCAACCCTTTGTAGGGTTTCCAAGGATCAGGTATGAATGCCCAGCCTTATGGATTGCAGCCCAGGGTTTATCATACAATGTCACACCAAGAAAGGGTCCCTGTATGCTCCTACTTGGGTTAAATATGATTGACACATTTCAGTTATCAGTTGCTTAATCCCTCTGCTCATACTGGAAATGATGTAATGATAGTTCCCAATCTTTAAACTCTTTGTTCAGTAATTGCTTTCACATCTTTCTCTCACAGATCTTCTCACAACTTTTCTGATGCTTCCCTTTTACTCTTTAGTGAACTTCTCTTCCTCCCTATCTATAAATTCTCAGGATTCCATCCTTAACAAGCAAGCTCTTATTGTTGTTAAGTGTGATCAAGTCAGTTCTGACCCATCACAGCCCTGTATAAGATTTCCAAGGAGCAGTTGGTGAGCTTGAAGCACTAACCTTGAGATTCAAACCAATTTTGCAGTCCAGCACATTAACCCACAGTACCACACCAGGACTCCTGAATTCTAATCCCATATACCTAACCCCTATAGGATGTCTTAAGGGTTCCCCAAACTTCATTTGCTTAATTGAATACATCATTGTGGCCCCCAGATCTGTCTTTTCCTGGGCTACATTTTCTGACCTCTGCAGCCCAGGTAAATGTACCTCAGAAGAGAGGCCAGGCAATTTACTTTCAAAAGATCATAGCCAGTGTCTAGTAATTACAGGGATAAGACCTTAAGATACAATTGCAAGCATTTGTTTTCAGCTCTAATGATGATTGCCACAGCTGTAAATGTAGAAGAGGTACAATTAAAATTGGGAGCAGCTAATCTGTCATTTCAGGAACAGGGGACCCTAGGACCATCAAGAAGAAAGAAGGCGAGAGGAGCAAAGGATCCTGACCAGAAAAGCAGCAATGACAGAGATGGTGAAGGCAATGGCATTGAGAGACAGAACTGCAGGAGACTTTAGACCCATGGACTGAGAAAAGCAAGCGGGCAGGAGGCTGGCTCACAAAATGTGCCCTTTGGACATTTAAATGAATATATATTTACAATGTGGTATGTGTACGCACACACAAAGTGATAAAGGTAAATACAGTCGGCTAAGGGTGCATGGAGGATATTGTA
>NW_006424586.1:0-1312 GCF_000296735.1 Chrysochloris asiatica | reverse complement strand
ATAGAGATGCTAAAGCAAATGGAAGAAATGAGGAGGTACAAGAGCTGAACAGAAAATTTCAAAGGTCAGCTTGAGAAGACAAAGTCAAATATTACAGTGAAATGTGCAAAGATCTGGAGTCAAAAAAATCAAAAGGGAATAACATGCTCAGTGTTTCATAAGCTGGGGGAACTGAAGAAAAAATTCAAGCCTCGAATTTCGTTATTGAAGAATTCTCTGGGCAAATTATTGAATGATGCAGATAGCATCAAAAGAAGCTGGAAGGAATACACAGAGTCACTGTACCAAAAGGAAATGGTTGATATTCAACCATTTCAAAAGGTAGAATATGATCAAGAGCTAATGACACTGAAGGAAGAAGTCCAAGGTGTACTGAAGGAATTGGCAAAGAACAAGGCACCAGGAATTGATGGAATAAAAACTGAAAGCTTTCAAGAAAGTGAGGCGGCACAGGAGGCATTCAATCATCTATGCCAAGAAATTTGGGAGACAACTCTCTGGCCAAATGATTGGAAGAGTGTGCCGATTCCAAAGAGAGGTGACCCAACGGAATGTGGAAATCATTGGACAATATTTCTGATATCCCATGAATAAAGTTTTACTAAAAGTAATATAGAAACGGCTGCAAGCATACATTGACAGAGAACTTCCAGAGGTTCAAGCCAGATTCAGAAGAGGGACACCTAAATTGGAACGTTAGGTGTCGAATGAGGGACACCTAAATTGGAAGGTTTAAATCCTAATATATTTGTAGGATAATGGCTTTGTTTTGGCCTTTAGCGTCAGATAATGCAGAAAACTTAAGAGCTGCTTTTTTGGAGAATTACTTACTTGATTTAAATTGTGAGTAAATGAAGAGAACTTAGAATTAGAAGTAATACATATTAACTCATTTGTAAAGAGCTCTTCATGTGGCTTAATCTGCCTGAATTGGAAGCTTCTAAAGCTCAGGTCTCCTGGTTGTCTATTTTTTAAAAAAATGATTGATAAGTGGTGATAATCATTAATACACTCTGGCACTAACCAAAAAGATTGGAGGTTCAGGTTCACCCAGAAGCACCTTGGAAGAAGAGTCTGATGATCTACTTTTGAAAAAGCCGTCATTCATTGAAAACTCTGTGGAGCACAATTCTACTGTGACACACTTGGGGCCAGAATCGACTTGATGACAATTTCCTTTTTAATTGCCATGGACTACCACTACCTAGTGAGCTCTGGTAGCGTAGTCGTTACGAATTGGGCTGTGAACTGCGAGGCCAGCAATTAGAAACTATCAGCTGTTCCGCAGGAGAAAGATGAGACTTTCTGCTCC
>NW_006424585.1:0-1284 GCF_000296735.1 Chrysochloris asiatica | reverse complement strand
TTCTTTGGGTCTATTGTACTTTAGTCCTCAAACTGATATCTTTACTCTTGAACACTTTAAAGAGGTCTTGTGCAGCAGATTTGCTTTATGCAATATGTTGTTTCATTTTTACTACTCTTTCTATAATTGTTAATAGTGAATACAAACAAAATGAAGTATTTAACAACTTCAATCTTTTGTTCATTTATCATGATTTTATTTATTGTTTCAGAGGTGAGGATCTTTTTTTTTTTATTTACACTGAAGTACAACCTATAATGA
Source organism: Chrysochloris asiatica (assembly GCF_000296735.1). Taxonomy (NCBI): domain Eukaryota; kingdom Metazoa; phylum Chordata; class Mammalia; order Afrosoricida; family Chrysochloridae; genus Chrysochloris; species Chrysochloris asiatica. The sequence goes on along the minus strand of NW_006424585.1, from coordinate 1,023 downwards.
AGGTTATAGCCTTGATTTTCAAATCAGTCATTATTTTAAGCCCTTTTGGCTTCCAGCAACCAAGGTTGTATCATCTGATATGAGCTCTGGTAGCGTAGTGAATACGAGTTGAGCTGCTAACCTCAATTCAGCAGTTCAAAGCCACCAGTTTTTTCACCAGAGGACGATGAAGCTTTTTGCTCCGGAAAGATATGCAGCCTTGGAAACCCTATTCAGGGTCACTGTGAGTCGGAACAGATTCTACAGCACATGATCACCACCACCACCAATTAAGTCTTATTCCAAACCTGATGTCACATTCTTCTTCATATAATCCAGCTTCCTGAGTTATTTGCTCAGCACACAAACTGAATTAAGTATGGTGAAAGGATACAATCCCAATACATTCCTATCCTCATTTTTAATCATTCAGTATCCCCTTGTCCTTTGTACAGTTGCTTCATGAGAACAATGACGTATTCTGGGATACCCATTCTTTCCAAAGTTAAGCATAGCTTGTCATGATCTACAAAGTCAAAAGCATTTGCATAGGAAGTAAGGCAAAATAAACATCTTCCTGGTATTCATTGCTTTCAGCCAATACCCCAGATCCACATCATCTTCTGAATATTGCAGTTATATGTCAATGTATTGATGCAGTGTTTTTAAATCTCCAGCAACATTTTATTTGCCTGTGATATTCATGATATTGTCCATTGATTTCATTGGGTCACCTCTCTTTAGAATGGATACAAATATGGATGTTTTCCAATCCTTTGGTCTTCCAAAATTTTTGGCATAGATGAGTGAGGGCCTCCAGTGCTTCATCAGTTTGTTGAGTGGTTTCAATTTACAGTTAATTCCTGGAGCTTATTTTTCACGGATGCCTTCTTTGCAATTCAAATTTCTTCTCTTTGTACTATCAGTTCTTGATCATATGCTGCCTCTTGAAATGGTTGAACATCAATAATTGTTTTTTTTTTGTTTGTTTTTTTTTTTGTAAAGTGGCTGTGTATACCTTCCATCTTCTTTTGATGCTTTTTG
>NW_006424584.1:0-1220 GCF_000296735.1 Chrysochloris asiatica | reverse complement strand
AACAGGCTACCCCTAGCCCTATCCCTAAAGCACTAACAGCTGTTGGCCTTGCTCTAGCCCTAAAGCACTAACAGTCCTAGAAATATCCCTAAAGCCCTAGCCCTAAATCCTTAGCTCTAGCCCTAGCCCTAAAGCCCTAAAGGCCCTAGCCCTAACCCTAAAGCCATAAGAGCCCTAGACCTATCCCAAGACTTAAAGCCCTAACATGCCTAAACCTATCCCAAGCCCTAAAGCCCTAACGGCCATAACCCAAGCCATATCAGTCCTAGTCCTAGCTCTAAAGCCCTTGCCCTAATGCCCTAGCCCTAATGCCCTAGCCCTAGCCCTAGCCCTAAAGCCATAGACCTAGCCCTAGCGCTAAAGCCCTAAAAGCTCTACCCCTGGCTCTAGCCCTAAAGCCCTAAGAGCCCTTGCCCTAGCCCTAGACCTAAAGCCCTATCAGCACTAGCCCTAGCCCAAGCCGAAAACCCCTAAAAGCCCTAACACAAGCCCTAGCCCTAAAGCCCTAACAGGCTAGCCTCAGCACTATGCCTAAAGCCCTAATAGCTTTAGCCCTAGCCCTAGCCATAAAGCACTAGCCCTAAATCCTTATCCCTATCACTTGCACTAAAGCCCTAACAGCCCTAGATCTATCCCTAAAGCCCTAACAGCTCTATCCCTAGCCTTACCCTTAAAGCCCTAAGAGTCCTAGCCCTAGCACTAAAGCCCTAACAGACCTAGCCTGAGCCCTAATGGCCTAACAGCCTTAATCCTAGCCCTAAAGCCCTTGCGCTAATGCCCTAGCCCTACAACTAGCCCTAAAGTCCTAGCCCTAGGCTTAGCCATAAAGCCCTAACAGCATTAGCCCTAGCCCTAAAGCCCTAACAGCCCTAGCCATAGCCCTAAACCCGTAACAGCTCTAGCCCTAGCCCTAAAGCCCTTGCCCTAATGCCCTAAACCTAGACCTAGCCCTAAAGTCCTATCCATAGCCCTAAGCCCTAACAGCCCTAGCCCTAGCCCTAGCCCTAAAGTCCTATCCCTAATGCCCTAGTCCTAGCCATAAATCTAGCCCTAAGCCCTCGCCCTGTCCTTAGCCCTAAAGCCCTAACAGGCCTAGAACTAACCGTAGCCCTAAAGGCCTAACAGCTCTAGCCCTAGGCCTAGCTCTAAAGCCCTATCAGCCCGAGCCATAGCCCTAAAGCCCTAACAGCCCTAGTGCTAGAAATTGCCTTAAAGCCGTA
>NW_006424583.1:0-1337 GCF_000296735.1 Chrysochloris asiatica | reverse complement strand
GCCAAAAGAACTAACAGATCCGTGTTGGAAGAAGTGCAACCATGGTGCTCCTTGGAGGCCAGGATGGCCAAATTTCGTCTCTCATATTTTGGACATATTGTCAGGAGGGACCAGTCACTGGAGAAGGATATCATATTTGGTAGGGTGTAGGTCAGAGAAAATGAGGAAGACCCCCAACGAGATGGATTGACCAAGTGGCAGCATTGATGGACTCAAGTGTGGCAACAATAATGAGGTTGGCCCAGGATTGGGCAGTGTTTTGTTCTGCTATGCATAAGATCACTATGAGTTGGTACCGACTCGATGGCACCTAACAGCAACAAGGAATTGATGAACTACCAATTGAACTTTTTCATCAAACTCATACAGCCCTGGAGGCATCTCTGCCAAGAAATTTAGAAGACAGCTACCTGGCCAACTGATTTTAACAGATCCTTATTTGTGCCCATCCCAAAGAAAGGCAATGCAACAGAATGTGTAAGCCATCTGACAATATCATTAGTATCACATGCAAGCAATATTTTGTTAAAGATAGTTCAAAAGGGTTGTAACAGTACATTGACAGGGAGCTGCAGAGGTTCAAGCCTAATTCAGACAAGGTCGTGAACCAAGGGATATTATTGATGATGTCAGATGCATCTTGGCTGAAAGCAGAGAATACCAGAAAGATATTTACTTGTGTGCTTCATAGACTATGCAAAGGCTTTTGACTGTGTGGTTCATGACAAGCTATGGACAACATTGCAGAGAATGAGTATTCCCCAAACACTTAATTGTGCTCATGAGGAATCTGTACATAGATCAAGAAGCAGTCATTCAAGTAAAACAAGGGGACACTGAATGGTCTAAATTTAGGAAAGCTGTATGCCAGACTTAAGCTATTTCACCATACTTATTCAATCTGTATGCTGAGCAAACAATCTGAGAACCTGTGTATATGAAGAAGATTATAAACCAGGACTAGAAGAAGAGTCAACAGCTTGTGATATGCAGACAATACAACCTAGTTTGCTGAAAGATAAAAGTACTTAAAATACTTACTCATGAAGATCAAAACCCACAGCCTTCTGTATTGATTGCATCTCAATGTAAAGAAAATAAAAATCCTCACAATTGGATCAATAAATAGCATCATGATAAATAGAGAAAATATTGAAGTTGTCAATGACTTCATTTTGCTTGGATTACTATCAACATTCATGAAAGCAGCAGTCAAGAAATCAAATGATGTATTGCATTAGGCAAATCTGTTGCACAAGATCTCTTTAAAGTATTCAAGAGCAGAGATGTCACTTTGAGTACTATAATGCATCTGACCCAAGCCAGATGCATTGGAA
>NW_006424582.1:0-1337 GCF_000296735.1 Chrysochloris asiatica | reverse complement strand
AGCCTTCTGCCTACAGGTGTGAAGCCTTACTCAGTCCATGGGCCTAGACTCTGCAGCTGCTCCGTCTCTCCATGCCATGCCTCTGTTACCATCTCTGCTGTTGCCACTTTTCTAGGTAGGATCTCAAACTCCACTCATGCTCTGCCTTCTTGATGGTCTTGGAATCGATGCATTTTTAAATATTTTTATTTCTTCCTTTTATCTTCTCTGTTATTTTTCTCTTCTATTGCTCTATTTTCTTATCCCTTCTTCCTCTTTTTTAGCTATTCTTGAGTGTTTTAAAATTTCTTCCTTTTATTTTCACTCTTATTGTTCTCTTCTATAGTTCCATGTCCCTCTCCCTTTTTGTCTTTATACTTATTACATTCTATTTTTTTTCTCTTTATTATTTTCTTTTTTCATTTTTGGTTCCTGTTTATTTCTTCTGTTTTATGTGTGTGTGTGTGGTCTCTTTCCTACCTGACAGGACACAGCAATTATGCACAAACAGCCCAGCCACAACTATACCCTTTGTAGCTCCACCCATTGGACAAGAGTCAGTACCAGCTCCTATACCACCCAATGAAAGATAGACAGCCAAAGGTGTCTATTCGTGCATTAGGTGCACAAATGGCAAACTAGAATGGTGTACAAACTTCCAATCTCTAACTACTCCCACAGAACATAGTTGGTGACAGCATAAGAACAAATCAACATGCAATCATCAATTAAATAAAAATATGACAACCCCATAATGCCCTCGATAACAGAGTATTTTAACTCACACAAAGAAACAAGAGACAAAGCTCAAACACTTGACTAAGAGGCAGAGCCAGAAAACATTTCCGAGGAAGAAAAGGTAATTCAAGTAACTGAAAAATAATTCAAAAGAATGTTAATCAGGTAACTTCAAAGGATTGAAAGAAAGATCAAGAGAATCAAGGAAAACAAAATAAAAAATTTAGAAGAATTCAGGAAAACACTGCAAGAACAAACAGATGAAATAAATGCAAATTTTGAAACAATACAAAACCTGCAATTATAAATCCAGATGATTAATTCTAAGATTTCAGAAATGGATAATACATTGAAAGAAGTATATTGAAGCAATGGAAGCCCGAATCAGTGAGCTTGCAGATAAATCCTGGTGTGGCACTGTTAGATAAAGCAAGGTCAGTTTGAACCACACAGTTGGTGGTTCAAACTCACCAGTGGCTTCTTGGAAACCGTACACACTACAAGTCAGAACTGACTAACTGGCACTTAACAACAATTATTATGCTAGAACAACCAGACAAAAAAATAATGAAAAACCCAAAGAAAGCCTGAGTTATGTGGGACACCATGAAGAGGAATAA
>NW_006424581.1:0-1336 GCF_000296735.1 Chrysochloris asiatica | reverse complement strand
GTCCTTGAGGCCAGGTCAAGTGGGTACCATCTGCAAGTGTGGGTGTTCTTGTGCATATGCCCTCTCTCCCTATCAGCTGGTAGCTTCACTCTCCACTCTAGTCCTCTGTGGCCACGCCACTGACTCTGGGCCCAAGAGTCCCCAGGTCTCCCCACACTGCTGGCCAACCAGGTCTCCACCCAGGTCCACGGAAGCCCACTGAACATTGTAGGGCTTAGCTTGCCACTTCATTTCTGCTTTTACCCCATTTCCTCCTATGGGCGATGCGTGCGTGGTCACCAATCAGAGCGTGTATTTCCGTTGAGTCTTAGTCTTGGAAGAGGGTTTGCATTGAGGGGACCCAACCACTTGCCTTGATGTTTCCTAGGCAAACAACTTGTTTGTTCTTGTAGTAACAGTCCATCTGCCTCTATTGTTTTGTATTTTTCCTGTAGTTCTTTCTTTCAAGAAGTATCTCCTGTTCTTCTAGCCACTCCAGGCTGGTATGCTCATCCTTTCAAGTGGAAATTTCCCATCTCTGGAGATCTGAATGTGGTTCAGGCTTCTACCTATAGTCTTATGTATTGCAAAGGCTCCGCAGGAAGCTTCCTTCATTGTGCATGTTATAGCCCCATTTTCGGTGTTCCAATCAGTTATAGGCAGAAGACGGACTTACAAGCTTTCTATGGTGATGTTTCTGACTATTCCTTTCTCTCCCCCTCCGGTGTCTATTTTATATTATAATGCACGGAAAACCAAGATTCAAAAGACAGCCAAGCATCTTAACATTATTCCCCCTTTTCCCCATTCCAACCATGACTCAATCTCTGTATTACAGAGCCCTGTACTTCCAAAGTTCTTTATCTCTGTCCCACTTAGCCTATTCAAACATGCCTAATTGTTCTCCCATCTGCTTTGTTCTTCCATTTCTCTCTCCCTCCTTGTATATTGCTCCCCTCCCCAGCACCCAAACTTTCCTGTGTCTAATCCCTGCCCTGTGCTTCACCTTCCCCTCCCTCCCCTCATCCACCACCAACTTCCCAGCAATCAACAAAGAATTCCCCGTACCCCTCTTTAGTATGGTTTCTTTTTCTTAGTCTTTTAAAGTAGTGGTCTTATGCAGTATTTCTCTTTTTGTGACTGACTAATTTCACTCAGCATAGTGTCCTCAAGGTTCATCCATGTTTTGCGGTGGCTTGCCGCTTCCTTGTTATTCTTCAATGTAGCATAATATTCCATTGTGTGTATGTACCACAGCTTGTTTATCCATTCTTCAGCTGATGGGCACTTTGGCTGTCTCCATCTTTTTGCTATTGTAAATAGTGCTGCTATGAACATTGGTGTGCATATATCTTCT
>NW_006424580.1:0-1330 GCF_000296735.1 Chrysochloris asiatica | reverse complement strand
GCCCTATAGCACTAAAAATCTTTCCTGCTCCATCCCTTCTCAAATGTCAGTCATGTGATAACACATTGGTCAACTTCATAAGGGCATTAAAACATATTTGAAAATGTTATAGATTATAGATACAGATTGTATGTGGTTGTTTTTAGGGGCCATGGAGTCAGTTACTACCCATAGTAAAACCATTTACACTAGGACAAAACTGCCTGGTCCTGCCCCAGGCTTACAATCACTCTGTTTGAGTCCAATGTTGCTGTCATTGTCCATCCATCTTCTTGCGGATCTTTTTCATGATGCCCTTCTCCAGGGACTGATCCCTCCAGATAATATGTCCAGAGAACAAGAGACAAAGGCTTGGCCATCCTTCCATCTAAGGAGCATCTTGGTTATACTTCTTCTAACAGTACATGGTACTGTTTTTTTGTGTGTGTTTTTTTGTTTTTTAATATTTTATGGTGAATTTAGTGAAGGTTTGCAGAGTAGATAATCAGGTTTACATTCAACAAATCATACTTTGCTTCATTACACAGTTGCAGTCCCCTTCATGTACCAACAACAGTTAACAACATTTACCTCTATTTTAACTATTGCATTCCTCCCTGTGTCTCCCACTGCCTTTGTCTTTCCTCTGCTAACTTCCCTCTTGTATATTGCTTGTCCTGTCACCCATGTTAGCATGTATATAACCTTTAGCCCATGAATAATTTTCTCTCCTCCCATCCCATAACCATCATAGATTGTTTCTTCTATCAAAAAAAACAAAACCCTTTTCTTTAAAAAAATGGAAGCAAATACATGGAGGAGATTGTAATCACTGCAATGAAATGATGGTATAAAGTTGATATTCTGCCACGTAAACTATCACTTGTTGTTGTTGTTAAGTGCCGTCGAGTCGGTTCCGACCCATAGCGACCCTGTTAGATAGCAGTAAAAAAAAACTTAGAAAAATGGAAAAAAAAAAAAAGTTTTTTTTAACAGCATTGGTCTCATACAATGTTTGTCCTTATTTCACTCAGTATAATGTCCTCCAGTTTCAACCATATTGTAATAAGGTATTTCACAGATTCATCATCATTCTTCAATGGTTTGTAGTATTCCATTGTGTATATGTACCAAAGTTTGTTTAACCATTCTTCTGTTGATGGACATTTAGACTGTCTCCATTTTTTTGATGTGCCTCTTGCAGGCAGCATATAGAAGGATTCTGTTTTCTTATACATTCTGTTCCTTATGTCTCTTGACTGGTACATTTAATCCATTTATATTCAGTGTAATTATCAATTGTTATTGTTAAGGGTCATTGAGTGGATTCCATCTCACAGTGACCCTGTAG
>NW_006424579.1:0-1338 GCF_000296735.1 Chrysochloris asiatica | reverse complement strand
ATTAAATGTTTTTATTTTGCATTGAGTGAAAGTTTACAGGGCACATCATCAGCTTCACATTCAACCATTCATATAGCTTGTTCCATTACATTGATCATTATCCCCGCCATATATCATCAGTTTACAGTGTTTCTCTCTATCCTCTTTAGCTTTTTTTTTTTTTTTTTTTTTGGATGGGGGCCTTGTAATGACTTTTCATTTCATTTTTTCCCTTTTTTAGCTTTTGGAATGATTGATTCATAGACTCTACTTTTACATGCAAATTTCTTTAAGGCAGTGGTTCTCAAACTATTAACAATTCTTACCACAAACATAGGTATCACTCTAGGGAACTTATAGAAACATATCAAAAATGCAAATTATTGTCCTTCCCCTGAGAACTACTGAATCAGATTCAAACTTTGAGATAGGAATGCTGAAGTGGAGTGGGAACAGGAGTAATTTGTGTTTTAACAAGCAATTTTGTTGAGAATCACTGCCTTAGTACATTCCATAGGTATATCCCATCCTTGAATGTACCCTTTTATTCATCCATTGAGAACCAATCAGGTGCTAACAGAATAAAATCGTACTTTCATTACATAATTACATTTTCATTGGAATTTAAAGTTGGTTTGGCACAACTGCTTATACACACACATACACACATACAAATTTGTGGCATAATAATACTCATCATTACTTGCCTGTTAGTAGAAGAAAAGGTACAAGAAATAATTCACTCCCACTCAGCGAATCCTAGGAAAAGTATGAAGTATGAAAAATTTCCCTAGGTCAGACATATCAGTTTATAAAGCTTATATTCCAGATTAACTTCTTAGATAATATCAACTTTAGGAAGTCATTTAGGACTCAACAAAAGTAATCTATAAGTTATTGAACCAACTCAAATGTTTATTAACAGGTGAATGGACAGAATGAGGCAAGTGTATAAAATCGAATGTGATTCCTTCATAAAGAGAAATTAAGTTCTAATAATTGTTTTGGTATGGAAAAACCTTAAAAATATTATACTGAGTGAAATAAGCTTGACATAAAATGAAAAATACTATATGATTCCACTTATGTGCATTACCTGGAATAGGTAAATTAATAGGGACATACAGTTCGAAACTACCAGCCGCTCCGCGGGAGAAAGATGAGGCTTTCTACTCCCGTAAGGATTTACACCCTCGGAAACCCTGTACAGGGTCGCTATGGATCGGCTCCGACTCGAAGGCACTTAACAACAACAACAACAATCGGAGCTCTGGTAGCGTAGTGGTTACGAATCGGGCTGTGAACCTTAAGGTCAGTGGTTCGAAACTACCAGCCGCTCCGCGGGAGAAAGATGAGGCT
>NW_006424578.1:0-1338 GCF_000296735.1 Chrysochloris asiatica | reverse complement strand
ACAGACAGATGAGTGGTGGCCGTTTGGTCACTATGGCACTTAACAATAATGACCTATTTATAGTTCCTAGAAGAGACTTTTATCTCACTGTTTGATATCCATGAAAACCACTCATCTGCTAGTAATTTTCCTATTTGTGATTTCTTAATGACTTTTAACTGTGACCATATCTGTAAATTCTTGGAGACTATGCGCATACCCAACTCCCCACGGCATTTAACAACAACATGTGTGTACCAAGAGATTAGATTATTTTAAGTCCAGGGGATTTTGCGAGGCATAGCATGATCAAAACTGCTCTTCAGGAAGATTATTCTGGTAAAGAACAATGCTCAGTTGATTAGAAGGGAGAAGTCTGGGAGGATGGGATAGAAAACAGTTGCACTAATCAGAGCTGGAACTAGAGCCGTCAGTGCAAGAATGCAAAGAACAGGATGAGCATGAAAGGCACCACAGAACAGAAATTGACAGGGCTTGGGAAATGATGTGAGGACTGAGGAATGTGGAAGACTAGACATGTACTCCAAGAGATGGGCCTGATTACAAAAAAGATGATGATGTTGGTGTTGATGTTAAGTACCCTGGAATCATTTCCAATTTACAGTAACCCTTTACAGGGTTCTGAAGGAGTGACTGGTGGGTTTGATCTGCTAACTTTATGATTAACATCAAAGTGTTTATCCTATAGTGCCATACCTATAAAACATATAGGAGAGTCAGAAAAAAGGACAAGTGAGTTCAAGGAAAGAGGAGCTTAAGTTCAGACACATGTCTAGATGTGTGGTCTTGATGGCAGTCTTAACATCTATATGTCTTGCTCTTTCTATCCTCATGTAATGGACACTCAAAAACTATTGGTTGGTCAATAATCTCACTTTGAGAAAAAACTTTACATAAAATAAACCTATCTAAGTACACCACTTTTTTTTTTCCTTTTTCTTTTTCTCTGTTGTTTTTCAGCCTTTTAGTACATTTCCTTAAATCTTGAAACTATCCAGAATTTCCTTGAAAGGACCTCCACTTGTGTGTGTGGTTGTTGTTGTTGTTGTTGTTAAATGCCATTGAGTCAGTTCAGACCCATAGCGACCCTGTACAGGGTTTCTGAGGGTGTAAATCTTTATGGGAGTAGAAAGCCTCATCTTTCTCCTGCGGAGCGGCTGGTAGTTTCGAACCGCTGACCTTAAGGTTCGCAGCCCAATTCGTAACCACTACGCTGCCAGAGCTCCAATACAAGGGTATCCTCGTAGATAGGGATCTACAGGGTTAACCTAATATCTTTCTAGTACTCTATCCGTCCTGTGGTCTACCTCTTCCTCATTTGCCAGGGTCTTGTGGCTC
>NW_006424577.1:0-1224 GCF_000296735.1 Chrysochloris asiatica | reverse complement strand
TAGCTCTCTGTATATGAACATTTTGGACTTGTCTGCCATGTAGCTAGCTCTTAGCATATTGACACGTTTGACACATCTGCCATGTAGCTAGAACTCTGTATATGGAAATGTTGCACTACTCTGCCATGTAGCTAGCTCCCTATATATAGACAAGTTGGACTCATCTGCCTTGTAGTTAGAGCTCTGTATGGAAATGTTGCTCTACCATGATATGTACCTAGCACTCTGTATTTGGACATTTTGGATTCGTTTGCCATGTAGCTAGCTCTCTGTATATGGATATGTTGGAATGAACTGCCAAGTAGGTAGGTCTCAGTATATGAACATATTGGACTTGTCTTCCATGTAGTTAGCTTTCAGTATATAAAGATGGCCGCATCTGCCTTGAAGCTAGAACTCTGTATATGTACATGTTACACTACCTTGTCATGTAGCTAGAACTCTGTATATGAATATATTGGACTTGTCTGCCATGTAGTTCGCTCCCAGTATATGGACACATTGGACACATCTACCATGTAGCTAGAACTCTGTACATGGAAATGTTGCAATGTTGCATTACCCTGCTATGTATCTAGGTCTCTGCTTATGGACATTTTGGACTCGTCTGCCATGTAGATAGCTCTCTGTACATGGATATGTTGGACTGATATGCCTAGGAGATAGCTCTCTGTGTATGAACATGTTGGATTTGTCTGCCATGTAGCTAGCTCTCAGTATATGGACATGTTGGACTCAATAGCCAGGGAGCTAGTCCTCTATATATACACATGTTGGACTTATTTACTATGTAGTTAATTCTCAGTATATGGACATATTGGACTCATCTGCCATCATATCTAGTACCCTGTATATGGACATGTTGGACTACTCGGCCATGTAGCTAGCTCTCAGTATATGGACACGTTTTTCACATCTGCCACGTAGCTAGAACACTGTATAAGGAAAGGTTGCAGTACCCGGCCATCTAGCTAGCTGTCTATATGAACATATCGGACTTGTCTGCCATGTAGCTAGCTCTAAGGATACGGACTCATTGGACACATCTACCATCTAGCTGGAACTCTGTATATGGAAATGTTGCACTACCATGCCATGTGCCTAGCTCTCTGTATATGAACATATTGGACTTGTATGGCTTGTAGCTAGCTCTCAGTATATGGACATGTTGGACTCATCTGCCATGAAGCTAGTACCGTGTATATGGACATGTTGGACTACTCT
>NW_006424576.1:0-1338 GCF_000296735.1 Chrysochloris asiatica | reverse complement strand
GGAAACTAAGAAGAAACTGACAAGAAACAGCCCAAAAAACACAAATTCAACACAAGAAGGAATGCAGAACGAACAGCACCACCAAAAAAGTAACATAATGACAGCAATCAATTCATATTTATCGAAAATTACATTGAATGTCAATGGATTGAATGCACCAGTGAAGAGACAGAGAATGGCAGAATGGATACGAAAACAAGATCCATCAATATGCTGCCTGCAAGAGACACACCTTACACACAAAGATAAAAACAGATTAAAAATTAAAGGATGGAAAAAAATTTACCAAGCTAACTGAAACAATAAACAAGCAGGAGTGGCAATACTAATCTCCGACAAAGTAAACTTTAAGATAAAAAAAAGCATAAGAGACAAAGAAGGACACTGTCTCATGATCAAAGGGTCAACCGAGCAAGATGACATAACCATAATAAATATATACGCTCCCAATGAAAGAGCACCAAGATACATGAAGAAAACCTTACTGGAATTAAAGAAATAGATAAATCTACAATTATAGTGGAAGATTATAACACACCACTCTCAAAAAGGGACAGAATAACCAGAAAGAAACTCAACAAAGCTACGGAGGAACTAAACAACACAATCAACCAACCTGACCTCATAGATGTATACAGAACATTCAATTCAACAACAGCACGATACACATTCTTTTCCAGTGTGCATGGAACATTTTCCAGAATTGACCATGTGTTAGGTCACAAAGCAAGCCTCCATAAATTTACAAGCATCAAAATTCTAAAGAGCATCTTCTCAGACCACAATGCTATAAAATTAGAAATCAAGAACAAGAAGACCAAAGCAACAAAGTCAAATACATGGAAACTGAATAACACCCTACTGAAAAGCGACTGGGTAAAAGAAGAAATTAAATGTGAATGCACAAAGTTCCTAGAAACAAATGAGAATGAAAACACACCATACCAAAATCTTTGGGACACGACAAAAGCAGTGCTGAAAGGAAAATTTATTGAGATAAATGCGCACATCCAAAAAGAAGAAAGAGCTAAAATCAACACATTAACACAGCATCTTCAACAATTAGAAGCAGACCAGCAGAGGGAAACTACAGTCACCAAAAGAAAGGAAATAATAATGATAAGAGAAGAAATAAATGAGATGGAAAACCAAAAAACTATAGAAAAAAATCAACTGGACAAGAAGCTGGTTCTTTGAAAGGATTAATTAAATAGACACTGGAAGGGGAGAGAAAGGAATAGACAAAAATATCACCATAGAAAGTCTGTCTTCTGCCTATAACTGATTGTTGTTGTTGTTGTCAGGTGCCATCGAGTCGGAACCGACTCATAGCGACCC
>NW_006424575.1:0-1319 GCF_000296735.1 Chrysochloris asiatica | reverse complement strand
TTGTTGTTGTTAAGTGCCCTCAAGTTGGTTCTGACTTTTAAAGACCCTGTATAGGGTTTCCAAGGAGCAGCTGGTGGGTTTGAAGAGCAGTCAGTCCTGTGCTTATCCTATAGTGCCACATCAGAACTCCTTCTTTCTTTAGGGATTTCAATTATAGGTATACTAGATCTTCTTTGTCTTAAATAGTTCTTTTCCTTTTGAACTTACCGTTTCCATTATTTTGCTTTTATTTTGGACATCTTCATTTCTCTTTTCCTTGTCTCTATATATTTTGTTGAATCTATTCCCTCTGGGCACTTTCTAATTTAATCCTAAATTCTGAGGTCACTGTCTTTTTCTTCGCTTTCTTTCTTGTGTTCAGCTAACTTTTGTTTGATATCTTTTTTTCTCCCACTACTCTTTAAGATTTAATTCCTAAATTGTCCCCCCTCCTCCCCATATTCCATATTACTCAATGCTTTCCTAGCAATTATTAGGCTTTTGTGGGAGAGGCATGCTAGTTTCTGCTGCTTTGAGGTTGCGTCTTGAGTGTGTTCATCAGCTGAAGAGTTTTGAGTCTCCATTAATTTTCTTCTTAAAGTAATTTTGTGTGAATGTTGACTATCTTTTTCAATTCACTTTTAAGGCTTTTGGATTTTTCTGGGCCAGGTATTCCTACAGAGGAGGTTGAATAATTTGAATGTCTTACTAGGTTTCTTAGTTCCAGAGTGCCCTCTTCAGTTGGTACAGTGAAATGCATTTTTCTGAAGTGCAGACCAAGGAATTTAGTGAGACTTCGATTGCTATGACGCTGCACTGCAAAGTCAGTTTGAACCTCAAGGACGACAGCGGTTCAAGCTCACCAGCCACTCCTTGGAAACCCTATACTGGGTCTCTATGAGTCAGAACCAACTCGCAGCATGTAAAACAACAGATTCCATGCACTTGTTGCTATAGGACCCTTATTTTCTAGCACCTTTTTTCTTTTTCATCACCAAATCTCCAAGAGATGCCTCTCCTTTCAAATTGTTAGAAGTTGGTGCGCTCTCAAGGTAGGTCCACGCACTTTCAAGTGGTTTCCTTTCAATCCCTAGTAGTGAGGGCTTTGATCCAGCATGGCTATGCTCAGTATTTCCCCACACAGAATCCACTGTGCACTCTTCGTCCAAATAACACCTACTTAAAGGAGCTCTGGTAGCGTAGTGGTTACGAATCGGGCTGCGAACCTTAAGGTCAGTGGTTCGAAACTACCAGCCGCTTCGCGGGAGAAAGATGAGGCTTTCTACTCCCGTAAGGATTTACACCCTCGGAAACCCTGTACAGGGTCGCTATGGGTCGGA
>NW_006424574.1:0-1339 GCF_000296735.1 Chrysochloris asiatica | reverse complement strand
TCACTATGATTCGGTTCCGACTTGATGGCACCTGACAACAACAACAACTGTGTCTCTTAATTGTTTGGTTTGTTTCTAACACATAGGCAACACTGAAGTGGAAAGCCAAGTCTACTTGATTACTCTAAAAAAGAAGTTATGCTAAGGAGGAGAATTCTATATATGTGAAAATAAACTATATAAACTGAAGAAACCAGGCCAGCATGAGGAAGATCCAGTGGACACAGAACCTAGGGAATTTCCTAAATACAGGGAAACTTAGCCACAGATGTTTATTAGACCTCTTATGGTATCCACAGTAAGTAAAAAGAGAGATGGTAAGTGCGTGTGAAGGTTAATCACAATGATCTAATCACACCATGGTAGATGAAGTATATTTGATCAAGCATAATAACTAGTCACCAAAATAACTAGGCCACATCAAATTATTTTGTTTGTTAAGATGAATGTATTGGATTAGCTATTTTGCTACATCCATTGATTGATGTTTAACTAATTTAACTCATTTCTTCTAAAAGAAATGATTAACTGTGTTGATGATGTAGTGTCAAGTAAACAGAAAAGTTGATTTGGAGAGGGAAAAAAGTTAAATAGAATCTTCAGAAAATTATATGGATATTTAAATAGATTCAGAAGTCAAGTCAGCATCTTGGATGTATTGAGGTTTTAAAATTTACTAAACACTAGAAAGGCTACAAAGAAATATAGAGAAAATTATTCATGCCCTTAAGTGGCTTCTAATCAAACTGAGGATAGAGAAATAGTAGTGAATCTATTGAATAACATGATTTCATGCTTAATTTGGAGAAAGTCTAAAAAATAGTGATACAGAAAAAAGTAGGATGCTAGAGTGATCAGTTAAGTCTCATGGATGAAGTGGATTTTACATACATTAAACATAGAATTAAGAGTTAGAACATATTTTAATTGAAGTGACAAACCCCTAAATACTCTAGCTTAGATATGAATTGGGAATTCATAGATGGTATACATAATTAAAAGAAGAGGGGTAGCTAAGTTGGCAAATACCTTCAGACCTTTTCATTTCTTTTTCCCATTTCTACTTCTTTTGACCCCTGAGTTTTCAATTTCTACTTGTTGTTGTTGTTAGGTGCCATTGAGTTTGTACTGACTCAAAGTGACCTTATGCACAACAGAATGAAACACTGCCTGATCCTGGGCCAACCTCACTATGGTTACCACGCTTGCTGGCACCCCAACCTATCTCACTGGGGGTCTTCCTCTTTTTCTTTGAACCTCCACCCTACCAAACATGATATTCTTCTCCAGCAACTGCTCCCTTCTGAAAACATGTCCGAAGTATGAGAGAGGAAGTTTG
>NW_006424573.1:0-1339 GCF_000296735.1 Chrysochloris asiatica | reverse complement strand
CAAAACAAAACAAAAAACAACAACAAAACAAAACAAAAAATATAACCTAAAAAAAAAGACTAAGAAAAATAACCCATACTAAAGGGAGGGGGGATTCTTTGCTGGTTATCGGAATGTGGGGGGTGGGATAAGGGGAGGGAGGGGAAGGTATAGCACCGGGTAGGGAATAGACACAAGATAGTTTGGGTGCTAGGGAGGGGGCAATACACAAGAAGGGGGAGGGAAATGGAAGAACAAGGCAGATGGGGAAATAATTAGGCAGGTTTGCATGGGCTAAGAGGGACAGAGGTAAATAATGATTTATGCACAACCTTGGAGCAACAGAGCTCTAGGATACAGGGATTGAGACATAGGTGGAATGGACAAAAGGGGGGAAATAATGTAAAGATGCTTGACTATCTTTTGAATCTTGGTTTCTGTGGCATACCATTATAAAATAGATACTTGACGGGGAGAGAAAGGAATAGCCAGAAATACCACCATAGAAAGCGTGTAAGACTGTCTTCTGCCTATAACTGATTGTTGTTGCTGTTGTTGTTAAGTGCCATTGAGTCGTTTCCAACCCATAGCAACCCTGTATAGGGTTTCCAAGGAACAGCTTGGAATACCTTAAATGGGGCTAGAACGTGCCCAGTGAAGGAGGCTTCCTGTGGAGCCTCTGCATTACATAAGACTATAGGTAGAATCCTGAACTCCATCCAGAATCTTCTGAGGTGGGAAATTTCCACCAGAAAGGACAAGCAGACCAGCCTGGAGCAGCTAGAAGAGCAGAAGATGCTTCTTGGAAGAAAGACCAACAGGAAAAATACAAAACAATAACGGCAGTCTGACTGACTACTACAAGTGTAAGCAAGTTGCTCGCCCAGGAGACATCAAGGCAAGCGGTCAGATCCCCTCAGGCAAGCTCCCTTCCAAGACTAAGACTCAATGGGAATAAATGAGCAGATACGTGCTCTGACTGGTGACCACATTAGTCATGGATAAGGGGAAGTGAGGGAAAAACAACAATGAAGCTGTGAGCTATGTCCAACCATGTTCAATAGACTCCTGTGAACCTGGTAGAGACCTGGTTGGCCAGCAGTTTGGCAAGACCTGGGGACTCCTAAGCCCAGAGTCACTGACATAGCCACAGAGGACTAGAGTGAAGAATGAAGCGTCCAACTGATAAGAAGAGAAGGCATATGCACAAGAACACCCACACTTGCATAATACCCACTTGACCTGGCTTCAATGGCTGGAAGAGGAAAAAAAAGAGTAATCTAATACAATTTGATGAACTTGACCTACACCTATGGATGCAGTAGCTCAAATAAGGGAACACATCTTTACAGCGAGGATC
>NW_006424572.1:0-1282 GCF_000296735.1 Chrysochloris asiatica | reverse complement strand
CAGTTTCTGTCTCTTCTTCAGTAATATAGGGAGAGAAAGGGTCCCCCAAAGGTAAAAAGGAGAGAATAAAACACCAAAACCATCAACAACAAAACTAGATTGGATACTGTAGTCTATAATCACAGAAAAAGGAGAGGAGGGAGAGAAGAAAAAAAAAATGTGTTGCATAATAGTATATTTAGCATATTCCCTTTTGGGTGGCAGAGGATTAGGCAGTGTTTTGTTCTGTTGTATACAGGGTCACCATGAGTTGGAACCAACTAAATGACACTGAACAACAACAATGAATTCGCATTACATTTCCAAATATAGACAATCTTCTGTGGTTATTTCCTTGTACTCCCCAATCTAATTTTTGAGAATTTATTAAGTAAGGTAGAGGTAGAAGTGAAAATCAATGGTTGGCTTGATATAATTTTGAAATGTCCTCTCTGTCTCTCTTTCTCTCTGTGTATGACAAGCATATAAATAGTGGTAGTGAGAGAAGAAAGACAAAGGGAAAGAGAGTGCTGTAGGAAAAAAGAGAAAGAGTGAGAGAAGGAGAGAGAGAATGAAAAAGTGATAGAGAAAAATAAAGAGATTTAATGATGGAAGCATGTGCAATGTTGTTCGTTGTTAGATGCTATCCAGTTGGTTCCAAAGCATAGTAACCAAAACATTGCCTGGCCCTCCGCCATCCTAAAAATTGTTACTTTTGAGCCCATTGTTGCTGCCATTATATCAATCCACCTTGTTGAGGATCTGTTTTTTGTTGACCCTCTACTTTACCAGTACCCTTCTTTCTGACAACATGTCCAAAGAACTAGACACAGTTCTTTCCATGCTTGCTTCTAAGAAGCATTCTGACTGTACATCTTCCAAAATATATTTGTTTGTTAGTTTTTTCTGGCATTTCATGGTGGTGTTGTTAATTGTTGCTGAGTCGGTTCCAACTCATAACGAATCTGTGTAGGATTTTCAAGACTGTAAATCTTTTTGTGAGCAAAAGCCTCATATTATTTCCCCACTGAGTTTAAGAGTAAGGAGGGAAAAAAATAAATAAATGAAATTTTTTTTAAAAAAAGAAGGCAATGGGGAGACATATACAAAACCCTAAAAGGAAAAAACTGCCAACCAAGAATCGTCTATCCAATAAAACTGTCAATTAATTATGATGGTGCAATGACAACATTCCGGATAACCAGAATATAAGAGATTTTATCAAAACCAATCCATCCAGTACTTCAAAACATCCTAAAGGGAGTCCTTTGGACTGAAAACCAACAAGCATAGACAACAAACA
>NW_006424571.1:0-1298 GCF_000296735.1 Chrysochloris asiatica | reverse complement strand
TTGGAGAACAGCTTTTCAATAAAATTATGCAAAATAAGTAAATTATACCAGAAGCTTTTATGTTGACAAAAAGAAATTTCTTCAATTACTTTTAAGACTAAGCACCTAATAGTTCTGAAATCCCAAAGCTAGAAAACACATGAATATCTAACAATAAGAAGGCGTATGGATGAGGCAGGAATGAAGATATGGGCTGAGGTTGATCATCTTCCAAAGACTCTTGTTGACCTGGCCATGAGAAAGAGAAGAGGAAGGGCTGGTTGGTCTACAGTGTGGTGAGACCGGGGAACACCTGAACCCACGAACAAGGACATAGCCACAGAGTACTAGAGCTGAGAGTGAAGTATCAATCTGATAAGAAGTGAGGGGAGGTGCACAAGAATGCCCAAACTGAAGCCATAGATTCACCTATTTTATCAATCATTGTTGATTCTTATAACTGATTAAAAAACTTATCAACATGTAACAAAATGATAAAGAATCATCTATGAATATGAAAAAAACAATGAATGATGAGAATTACTGAAACTAATATAAAAGAACATTTAAATGTATAACTTAAAGAACTTGCCAGTAAACTATGAAGAAATTATGACACCATATTGGATGGATTTATGCCTTGTATTATACAGCATAATATCAAATAAAACTATAATTATGAACAGCAAATATAAAACCTCAATTATACCACAATCATGAACATTATTTGCAGTGAACTGTTTTCAAAATCTCATTAAATATAATTTTACAAAAGCTTTTTATGCTTATTTTTATTGTAACTAACTATCATTTGAAAGAAGAGTATGTAAGACAAGTTTTAGGATGCAAATATTATTGAGTAATATCATTAATATCACATGCTAGTAAAGATTTTGAAGATAATTCACAAATACTTGCAGCAGACTATTTACATGGAACTGCCAGAAGTCCAAGTTGAATTCTGAAAAGGATATTGAATGAAGGATATAACTGGTGATATCAGATAAATATTTTCAGAAAGCAGAGAATATGAGAAAGATGTTAACCTGTGTTTTATTGACTAGTAAAAGGAACATATACAATTGTGTGTATAATATCAAATTATGGATAAAGTGTAACAAATCGAGCTTCCAGAATGCTTAATTTTGCTCATAAGGAACCTGTGCATAAAATAAGAATAGCAGTTATTTGAACAGATCAAATACATACTGTGTGTTTTAAAATCAGGAAGGGTGTGCATCAGGTTGTATTCTTTCACCATATTTACCAAATTTGTATACTGAACCAATAACCAGAGAAGCTGGACTATATGAAGATGT
>NW_006424570.1:0-1339 GCF_000296735.1 Chrysochloris asiatica | reverse complement strand
AAGAACCAACAGATCTGTGTTGGAAGAAGTGCAGCCAGAGTGCTCCTTGGAGGCCAGGATGGCCAAACTTCGTCTCTCATATTGTCAGGAGGTACTAATCACTGGAGAAGGATATTATTTTTGGTAAAGTGGATGGTCAGAGAAAAAGAAGAAGAACCCCAGCGAGATTGATTGGCACAGTGGCAGCATCAATGGGCTTAGTTGGGGGAACAATTGTGAGGTTGGCACAGGACCAGGCAGTGTTTCATTCTATTGTGCATAGGGTTGCTGTAAGTCAGTAAGGACTCGATGGTTCCTAACAACTAGAACAACATTATCAAGGATTACCAGAGAAGTTTGCTTTCAGCTGGCAAGGTCAACAATACATCTTCACTGTCATGTCTCAGAGATACATCAACTCTCTAGTACTATGTCATAATTTTGTCCACAATGACCTTGATCACTTTTCTTTTCCATAAGACAACACACTGGTCTATTACATTTTTTTTTTCTTTAAGTTTTTATTGTGAATCAAGTGAAAGTTTACAGGGCAGATCATCAGTTTTACATTCAACAAATCATACAACTTCTTTCATCACAATAACTACAATCCCCTCCATGTACCATCAGTTGACAGTATTTCTCTCTATTCACTTTAGCTCTCTCTCTCTTGTTTTTAAATACTCAGGCATATATAATAATCGACACCACCAAAGGGCACATTCTTCAATTCTGCCTCCTGGCTACTGTCTCTTAGTTCCTTTTTTCCTATGAATCCAGAGTCCTCAGCTGCTTCCCTTCTCCATGTCCCCATCTCTGCCTCCTACTCTTGTGTCACTGCTTCTCTAGATAAGGTCCCTTATTCCGCTTGTGCTCTTCTCCCTTGATGGTCCTAGGGTCCTTTGTTTCTAGAGTTTAAGATGAACTTCTCCCCCATTTTTGTTACAAAACTACTTTTACAATTGTGACAGTCACACTTAGTCATGATAACAAATACTCACTATTGAATCATAAGAATCTTATCCCCATCTTTGTTAACCAGACCCATCTAGACAAGATGAAAACTATTCAGTAGGGACTGTATCTTCCCCCACACAGTCTGAAACTAAATTCCTTCTTGAAACATTGTAATCCAGTCACTTCATGCCTTTATTGCCCCCTCATTTTAGGTAGCCAGTGTCTAAGTTGCCTGTCCCTATCTACCCTGTGTGCAGAGGGGATAGCATTCATGCTTGATGTAAAAACTCCTACCCTGTCTGTTGGTATTTCCTTCAGTATGGATTACATCTCAATGTAAAGAAAACAAAAATCCTCACCACTGGACCAATAAACAACATTTTTATCAACAGAGAAAAGATTG
>NW_006424569.1:0-1283 GCF_000296735.1 Chrysochloris asiatica | reverse complement strand
TTTCAGTATTCAATTTTCTGGTACTATCTGACAGTAACTAAATATTCAGAAGTAGTCTTTCTCTCCTTCTTCTTAGTCTGTCTTAGTCTAGCAGCTCAGCTGAAACCTGTGCACCATGGGTGACCCTGCTGGTATTTAAAATACTGATGACATAGCTTCCAGAATCACAGCAACACCCAAGTCACCACAGTACAACAAACTGACAGATGAATGGTGATGAGTTAAAATATATACTGTCATGGAGTCCTAGTGTGGCCTTGTAGGATAAGCACTGAACCACTAACAACAAGGTCTGCAGTTCAAACTCACTATCTGTTCTTCAGAAACCCTATACAGGGTCTCTGTGAGTCAGAAATGATTTGATTGTACTTAGCAACAAATTGTCATTAACAAAACAAAGAAAGTCCATTTCCAAATGGGATTATAACCACTGGTGTAGACTTGAGGGCACTTAACAACAACTGCATAGAGGTTAGGATTTCCAACATATTTTTTAAGGCCACAATTTAGTCCATAACACTGGAAATATGGACAAGGAGATTTTGGAACCTTCCCCTGAGGTGTCCAATGAAATTCTTAGATTGAGTGTTAGCTGAGCCCCCAAAGTAAGTATTTGTGACAAATGTAGATTTTTTAAAGGTTCTCTAACCCTGGGTTGTTCTGAGGCAAGCCAGTTATTCTGGTATTCTAGAACTTTGAGTTGAAGACTAAAGTAAGGCCATTAATATGTAATATAATACTAATGACTTATGGTGATTCTCTGTTGGTAATAAATTAAAAGGCAGCTTCAGAGCTCATATTATGTTGTCTTATAGCATAGTAAGCACTGGACACATGTTGTGTGTAAGTGTATATAATATGATTGTCTTTGATGTTATATTGATCTAAAACAGAGTTGTTAAAGTTAATAGATCACATCCAGATTTGAACTTGTTATTATTAAGCCTATAGAGCATTGGTACCATATTATTAGTAACAATTTAAATTAGGGAATATATGTTTTTAAGAAGCGTTCAGTGCCACTGATTCTGTAAGCAATGTGACCCAGCCTCATGAATAAATATGAATTTGATGATGATGTTTTTATGTGCTGAAAGATTCTCTGTAATCCTGAAAATTAAGTGATTTCCCATAAAGCCTCTGATAATTTCATTAAAGCTTGCCATTGAAAAATCTAATAAAACCCATTAATTTTCTTCTTTTTACCAAGTAATCTTCCTCTTTGAAGCTTCAACTGGAAAACCACTAGGTGATGGAAAACTTCTTTCTCATAAGGTAGTGGA
>NW_006424568.1:0-1278 GCF_000296735.1 Chrysochloris asiatica | reverse complement strand
CTTGAACTGCCTACCTTGTGGTTCAAACCAACTTTGCAGTCCAGTACATTAATGCCACAATGCAAAATTGAACATAACAGGAGGTGACTTGGACTGTGTGTGCTCCAAATTATTGAAAGTCTGGTATTTTTAATCCCTCAGTATGGTTACTCAGATCAGAAAGTGATTGTAATTGCTAGAGAATTTGGGCTACCAGAAGGCAGAACAATCACAGTTCTACTTAGTGAGCCACAGGTTGGCCTGAGACCCAGGAGAGAAGGGCCCAGGATGTGTACGGCAGGTGCCCTGATGGCCTGGAGAGGCTCCCATTGTCCTGGAATCAAGTGTCACCATGGATTTGCTCAGTGTACAATCAATTCTGGTATTCAGCCTGCCCTCAAGCTGGCACAAATGGTCGTGTGCTCACCTACTAGCCAAAAGGTTTGTAGTTTGAACCCACCCAGAGTGGTCTTAGAGTCCTGGTGTGGTGCTGTAGGATAAGCCCTTGACTGCTAACTTCAAGGTCAGTGGTTCAAACCACGAGCTGCTCCTGAGAAACCCTATCCAGGGTTGTTATGAGCCAGAACTGACTTAGTGGCACTTCACAACAACAACACAGGTATGTCTTGGAAGATAAACGTGCAAAGCCTTGAGTCGCTAGGAAGCAGTTCTAGTCTGCATATATGAGGTCACTGTGAGTTGAAACCAAACAGATTTGATTTGGGTTTATTCAACCTGCTTCTGGAGTTTACCTTTAGAAATACTCCTAGTCACCCAACTCAGGCTAGCCTGAACGTGTCAGCCATTGTGAAAAGAAACTCTTGCACACCAACATGCTTGCTACATCCCAACTCCAGGTATTCCTGATCAGAAAGGTTGTGAAGATACAGCAGCGCACTGCTATGGTCAGTGACCAGCGCATCCGTGTGACCAGTGAGGCTCTCACTTCCATTAAGCTGATTAAAATGTACACATGGGAGAAACCATTTGCAGCAATAATTAAAGGTATGGAAAGCTGACTGTATGCTCAGAGCTTGGTGATGTCATATGGTTTGGGGATTGTTCTGTGCTCTTTGGGGAATGTTCTTATGGTTAATTTCACTGTATTTCTTTTCTAATCTTTCAGATCTAAGAAAGAAGGAAAGAAAATTACTGGAAAAGAGTGGTCTAGGCCAGAGCTTGACCACTATGACCTTGTTCATATCGCCAACACTGTCCTCAGTGATAATGTTCCTCGTCCATGTAGCCTTAAAATTAAAACTCACAGCTTCACTAGTAAGTGGTTGGGGTACTTTGTTT
>NW_006424567.1:0-1339 GCF_000296735.1 Chrysochloris asiatica | reverse complement strand
CAATTGATGGTCTGCTCCACAATCTGCCACTGGTCTTGTTTTGGCTGATGATGAGGAGCAAAAGCTCTTCACCATCTCTTTTCACAAATGCAGTCAATTTGATTTCTGTGTGTTCTAGCTGGTGAGGTCCACATGTTGTTTAAAAAAGGTATTTGTAATGAAGAAGTTCTTGGTCTTGCAAAAGTCTATTAAGTGATCTCCAGCATTGTTTGTATTACCAAGGCCGTATTTTCCAACTACTGATCCTTCCTCTTTGTTTCCAATGTTTACATTCCAATTGCCGGTAATGAGCAATACATCTTGATTGCTAGTTTGATCTGTTTCAGACTGAAGAAACTGGTTGTGGTGGTGGTGGGCTGTCAAGTCAGTTCTGATTAATAGTGACCCTGAATCGGGTTTCCGAGGTTGTAAATCTTTATGGGAGCAGAAAGTCTCATCTTCCTCCTGTGGAACAATTGGTAATTTTGAACTGCTGACCTTGAGGTTAACAGCCCTGCTCGTAACCACTATGCTACCAGATACTAGAGCTCCTTGAAGAAGTTGGTAGAATTCTTCAATTTCATCATCAATGTCTTTAGTGGTTGGTGCATAAATTTGAAAAATAGCAGTATTAACTGGTCTTCCTTGTAGGTGTATGGGTATTATCCTATCATAGACCACACTGTACTGCAAAACAGATCTTTATATGTTCTTTTTGATGATGAATGTGACACCATTCCTTTTCAGTTTGGCATTCCTGGCATAGTGAACCATGTTCATTGTCACATTCAAAATGTCCAATACCACACCATTTCAGCTCACTAATATCTAGCATACGATGTTTATGCATTCCAGTTCATTTCTGACTTTTTCCAATTTTCCTAGATTCATACTTTGTACATTCCATGTTCCAATTAATAATGGATGTTTATAGCTGTTTCTCTTCATTTAGAGTTGTGCCCCATCAGCAAATGAGGGTCCTGAGGACTTTACTCCATTCGTGTCCTCATGGTCAGCTCTCCTTTGAGGAGGCAGCTCTTCCCAAGTCCCATTTTGAGTCCCTTCCAACATGAGGGGCTCATCTTCTGGCACTACATCTGACAATATTTTGGTGTTCTTCATCAATGTTTGAAGATTCAATATTCTGGTGTTAACTGATAGTGTTCTGCTGTTATTCATAAGGTTTTCAGTGACTCAATATTCAGAAGTAGTCCATCTCTCCTTCCTAGTCTGTTTTCATCTGGAAGCTCAGCTGAAACCTGTATACCATGGGTGACACTTTTGATATTTAAAATACATGTGGTATAGCTTCCGGAATCTCATTAACACTCAAGCCACTGCAGTACGACAAACTGACAGA
>NW_006424566.1:0-1283 GCF_000296735.1 Chrysochloris asiatica | reverse complement strand
GGAAGGCATGCCAAGGACTAACTGGTCCAACTGTCCCTCCCACCAACCACTCAGTCATAACTCTGCCTGAGCTAGAATCTGAGCCCATTTGCTAGAACTGAATTGAGCAAGTCTGGGGCCTGGACTTGACACCACGGCCCAGATGAAAGAGTTTGAATAGGTGGACGCTTGGGTTCAAACCCAAAGAGCCCAAAGGCTAGAGTGCCACCCAAGGGGTCAGGGAGCAGGCGTGGTGATTCCGCCTGAGAAAGGGCAAATTTGCCTTGTAAGCATTGGAGAAATCTAGGTGCCTGACTCACAGCTTGAGCGGCTCTTGTTGTTAAGAACCGTGGAGTAGGTTCTGACTCGACTCATAGCGACCCTGCACAGGGTTTCCGAGGCTGTAAATCTTTACGGGAGCAGAACGCCTCATCTTTCTCCCGCGGAACCGCTGGTAGTTTCCAACTGCTGATCTTGAGGTTGGCAGCCCGGCTCTTAACCACTACGCTACTATGAGCGGCTGAGTTGTCTAGAAAACCCGGGCAGCAGCAGCAGCAGCCAACCAGAGTGGGCTTGCTTAGCAGCTAAGCGTGCGACATCCAGAACTGTCCAGGTGTGGCGCTGTAGGATCAGCACTGGAATGCAAACCACCACGCAGTTCAAACCCACCAGCAGCTCCTCTGAAACCTTGTGCAGGGTCGCTATAGAGTAGCATCCAACGTCATGGCACTTAACAACAACAGCAACACTTAACAACAGCGCTGCTGCCCCCTGGGAGAGGCGTAACAGATCTGTGATGCTGCTCAGGTGCGTTTCTGCAAAAGTGTCTGACGTTGGTTGTATTAATCCGAAAGTCATGGGATTTCTTGGGGTTTCTCTTTCACCAGGAACAAAGTTCTGACCTTGGCTGGCGTGATCAAAGAGAGATGAAACCTGCGTTTCTCTCTAGCTGTAAAACCACAAACCAAACCTGGCGAGTCAATTCCGATTCTTAGCGACCCTTATACAATGTTGTTGTTGTTGAGTGCTGCTGAGTGTTGTTGAGTGCAGTGTTGTTGTTAAGTGCCGTCGAGTCGATTCAGACTCATAGTGATCCTGTATTTAGTTTCCAAGGAGCAGCTGGTGCGTTTGAACTGCCGACTTTGTGGGTTGCAGTCCAGTGCTGATCCACAGCACCACACTCGAAGCAATACAGAGGTGCAAAATCACTGCCCTTTCTCAGAGTAAGACTCACCAGATATTAAAATCTGTCTCCTGTGGGAACAGAAATTTCTGACCAGCCATTTCGAGACCGAAAACTGTTA
>NW_006424565.1:0-1339 GCF_000296735.1 Chrysochloris asiatica | reverse complement strand
TTTCTATAAGCATTGCTTGTGGACCCAAGCAAAATGAAGTATTTGTTGACTTCAATCTGTTTTCCATTTATCATAAAGTTATATGTTGGTCTAGTTGTGAGGATTCTTCTTTTCTTTACACTGAGGTGCAATCCATACTGAAGACTGTGATCCTTGATCTTCATCAGTCTGTATTTTATGTTCTCTTCACTTCCAGGAAGCAATCATATATCACAGGTTGTTAATGAGTCTTCCTCCAATTCTGATGTCACATTTTTCTTCATATAATCCAGTTTCTTGGATTATTTGCTCACCATACAGATTGAATAAGTAGGGTTAAAGGATAGAATGCTGTATCACGTATTTCCTGCAATTAAACCAGTCAGTATTCTCGTTTCCTCTTTGAAACACTGTTTCTTAGTCTAGGAACATGTTCCTCATGAGCATAATTAAGGGTTGCAGAATTCCCATTCTTTTCAATGTTATCCATAGTTTGTTGTGATCCACACAACTGAACATCTTTGAATAGTCAATAAAGCAAAAGCACATATCTCTCTAGTATTTTCTGTTTTCATCAAAGATCCATGTGATGTCAGCGTGTCCTCTTCGGAATCTGGCTTAAATTTTTGTCAGTTCCTTGTCAATGTATTATTGCCACATTTTTTAGTCATCTTCAGTGAAATTTTACAGGCATGTAATTATGTACATTAGTGATATTGCTCAATGATTTCCCAGTTATGTTGGGTCGCCTTTCTTTGATATGGGCATGAATATGTATCTTTTCCAGTTAGTTGGCCAAGTAGTTATCTTCCTGATCTCTTGGCATAGACAAGGGAGTACTTCTAGTGCTGTATCAGAGTCTCTTCTGACATCCATTTGGATCTTTTCTTTCCTTCTTGTCTGTTTAATGACCTTTTGCATTCTTCATGTTCTTGATGGCCATCCTCAACTTTTCTGGTCTTTGGTTAATAGTGTCTATTGAATTACGTCTTTTCTTGAGATGGTCTCTAAATTTAGGTGGGATATATTCTAGGTCATATGTTGGCTTTTGTGGACTTATTTTAATTTTTGTCAGCTTCAGCTTTAAGTTTCAGCATTAAGTCTGTTTCATAGTCAGCTTCTGATGATAGGAGTCCCTCCATCATCTCTTCCCACATACGTAGTCAATTTGATTTTTGTGTATTCCATATGGTGAGGTCCACATGTATGTTGTTTGTTAGGTGCCATCGAGTCAGTACTGACCCATCGTGACCTTATGCACAGCAGAACGAAACACTGCCTGATCCTGGGCCAGCCTCACTACTGTTGCCACACTTGAGTCCATCGATGCTGCCACTTGGCCAATCCATCTCATTGGGGG
>NW_006424564.1:0-1266 GCF_000296735.1 Chrysochloris asiatica | reverse complement strand
CAAGGATAACAGAGTTAAATTGTAACATTGTTTTATATCTCTGATTTATTTTATGATATAAAGTTTAGGAAATTATGGGGAGAAAAAGGTCTCCCACACCCAAAAGAGTATGAGCAAGTTAGTCTGTTGTGCCAAGATAGTACTGAGTCCTCTATATAGTTGTATTCTATATGTTACAGTAAAATGCCAAAATGCAGCAAAATATTCCAACTACAAATTATAAGCTTGGGTCATCTTGAAGCATGACCTTTCGGTCTATATAATATTAAGACATCTAAGTAGGCATCGTTTCTCTAGAGTGTATTATTATTGTTGACTTTTCCTATTCACAAAACATTATGTTATCCTTTCTGCCTGCCCTGCATTATATACTAGATTTCATTGTTGTCTCTTTTATGCTCCTTGTGTTACTTTTTACGTAAACTAGCCTTTTAATGTAATGGTTTATTTAGAAGCTGTCAATACGATTTCCTGCTTATACCAAAGAATTAAATCTGATCCTAAATATCTGATATTTTGCCAGCATTTCTACTATTAAGTGATTATGGGAAGCCAGTCACAGAATTTGAAAATAAACACTAGTCTCTCCTTAGCCATTTTGTGCTTTTCATTGAGGCCAAGGACTCTGAAAAACATTTTTGCAAATATGAATGCTTATATTTGATCCAGAAACAATACGTTTTAGATTGCTTTAGAGATGGCTTGTTTTAAAGCAAAGGAAAAACAACTGAGATTACATTTACTGTCCTTAGAACAATTTGTGTAAAGGTGTTTTTCATTTTCCTTTTGAGTTACCTTGAATATTATTATATAAAGCTATTATTAATGCCTTTTTTAAATCTTGAAGTTGCCCCAAATAATGACATTAAGTGCATCCAACATGTCTTTGGTATATTAAACTTTCACTCTTTTGTGTATCTGTAACTTAATTTTCTTTTTAAATATAAAATTTTGCCTTTAGCACAACTAAATTAAAACTCTTGAGTGTTATATGTTGTGAATATAAAGAAGGATATGTTTTGTTGAAGGAAAATTTCCTTTGTTGGAGTTTGTAGCAGTTAATGTGATAGTAGGCATCCATTTTCATATCTTAATGTTAGTGGATATTTGTTTGGTTTTCATTTGGTTTCAAATGCAATGTAACTTAAAATTCCCTTTGTATCAAGGTGTATGCAAAACGTTGATGCAGTGCATCACAAAACGAAAGTTTGTATTTAATAAGGAGGTGCTTTACAGCATACTTTTTGGGGAAGTTTTTTGGGAAAA
>NW_006424563.1:0-1335 GCF_000296735.1 Chrysochloris asiatica | reverse complement strand
CCTATAGGCAGATGTAAAGGAGCTCTGGTAGCGTAGTGGTTACGAATCGGGCTGCGAACCTTAAGATCAGCGGTTCGAAACTACCAGCTGCTCCACAGGAGAAAGATGAGGCTTTCTACTCCCGTAATGATTTACACCCTCGGAAACCCTGTACAGGGTCGCTATGGGTCAGAACCGACTCAACGGCACTTAACAACAACAACAACATAGGCAGATGTAAACAGAGAAAAGATTGGAGTTGTCAAAGACTTTGGCTTGAGTCTACAATCAATGCCTATGGAATCAATAGTCAAACAATTAAATGACATAGTACATTAACCAAATCTGCTACAAGAGAACTCTTTAATAAATTAAAGAACAAAGACGTCACTTTGACGCCTAAGGTGCACCTGACCCAAGCCATGGTATTTTCAATTGCCTCATATGCATGAGAATGTTTGACTGTGAATAAGGAAGACCAGAGAAAAATTAATGCATTAGAATTATATAGTGCTGATGAAGAATCTGGAAAGTATCAGGGACTGCCAGAAGAACAAACAAATCTGTCACTGTGCTCCTTGTGAGGATAGCGAGAAGTCATCTCTCAGGCTTTGGACATTCTGTTAGGAGGGCTCAATCCCTGGAGAAGGACATCAAGCTTGGTAAATTGGAGGGTAGGTGAAAAAGAGGAAGACCCCTAACAGGATGATTGACATAGTGGCAGCAGCAATTGTTCAAACCTAAGGACAACAGTGAGGATGGCAGAGTACTAGGCAGTGTTTTATTCTGTTGTGCATAAGGTGGCGTGAGTTGCAACTAAATCAACAGCACCTTACAACAACAATGGGCAGCAGATCTTTAACAAAGAACCAAAAATCATTAAAAGGGGAAGACGTAGTCTATCAAACGGTGCTGGAAAAACTTGATATCCGTTTGCAGAAAAATGAAAAAGGACACAGATCTCACACCATATACAAAACAAACTCGAGCTGGATCACAGACTTAAGTGTAAAACCTAAAACTATAAAATCCATCAAAGAAAAAAATAGGAACAAATATAGGAATGCTAATATATGGCATACATAAGCTATCAAGCACAAGTGAAAGTGCACTAATAGCAGAGGAAGACAAACTAGAGGACTGCCATCTCCTAACCACTAGACACTCACGTGCATCAAAAGTTTTCACCAAAAGAGTAAACCGAGAACCCACAAACTGAGGTGGAGGAGGGGGGATTTGGCAAGGATTCAATCTCTAAAATTGATAGAAAACTTTAACACCACAGCAAGAAAAAGATAAGGGGAGAGGATATGAGCAGACATTTCACCAAAGAAGAAATTCAGGTGGTAATTAAAC
>NW_006424562.1:0-1228 GCF_000296735.1 Chrysochloris asiatica | reverse complement strand
GAGGCACTCACTCATCTATGCCAAGAAATTTGGAAGACAGCTATCGGGCCGACTGATTGGAAGAGATCCATATTTGTGCCCATTCCAAAGAGAGGTGACCTACTAGAATGTGGAAATCATCAGAAAATCCCTTTGATATCCCATGTGAGTAAAGTTTTTCTAAAGGTAAAACAGAAACGGCTGTAAGCATACAATGACAAAGAACTTCCAGAGGTTCATGCCGGATTTAGAAGAGGCCGTGGAACGAGAAATGTCATTGCTGATTTCCAATGGATCTTGGCTGAAAGCAGAGAAGACTAGAAAATGTTTACCTGTGCTTTATTGACTATGCAAAGGCTTTCTATTGTGTGGATCATGACAAGCTATGGACAACGTTGCGAAGTATGAGTATTCCAGAACACTTAATTGTGCTAATGAGGAATCTCTACCTGGACTAAGAAGCAATTGTTTGAACAGAACATAGGAACATTGAATGTTTTAAAATTAAGAAAGGTGTGTGACAAGGTTGTATTCGTTCACCATACTTATTCAACCTGTATGCTGAAAAAATAATACGAGAAGCTGGGTTCTGTGAAGAAAAACGTGGCATCAGGATTGGAGAAAGACTCATTAACAATGTGCAATATGCAGATGATACAACCTTACTTGCTGAAAGTGAAGAGGACTTAAAATATTTACTGATGAAGATCAAAGAACACAGCCTTTGGTATGGATTACATCTCAATGTCAAGATAACAAAAATCCTCACCACTGGACCAATAAGCAACATTCTTATCAAAGGAGAAAAGATTGAAGTTGTCAAGGACTTCATTCTTCTTGGATCAATTATCAACATTCATGGAAGCAGCAGTCAAGAGATCAGATGACATATTGCATTAGGCATTTCTGCTGCACAAGAACTTTTTAAAGTGTTGAAGAGCAAAGTTGTCAGCTTGAGGACTAAGGTGCCCTTGACCCAAGCCATGGTCTTTTCAATAACCTCCTATGCATGTGAAAGATGGACAGTGAATAAGGAAGACCTTAGAAGAATTGATGCCTTTGAGTTATGGTGTTGGAGAAGAATACTAAAAGTGCCATGTACTGCCAAAAGAACCAGTAGATCTGTTTTGGAAGAAGTACAGCAGAGTGCTCCTTAGAGGCCAAGATGACCAAACTTCATGTCTCATACTATGGACATATTGTCACAAGGGAACAGTCGCTGGAGAAAATGATCATGTTTGGTAAGATG
>NW_006424561.1:0-1302 GCF_000296735.1 Chrysochloris asiatica | reverse complement strand
TAGATAGTATTTTGCAAGACCAGTGACTTACTCATTGCAAGGCTCTTTTTTTAAATAACATAAATGATGAAGGAAGACTCATTAATAACCTGTGATATGCACATGATACAATCTTGCTTGCTGAAAGTGAAGAGGACTGGAGATACTTACTGATGAAGATCAAAGACTATAACCTTCAGTTTGAATTGCACCTCGATATAAAAAAAAAAGTCCCAAATCCTCACAACTGGACCAGTAAATACCATCATGATAAACGGAGAAAACACTGAAGTTGTTAAGTACTTCAATTTTCTTGGATCCATAATCAACACTCATGGAAGCAGCAGTCAAGAAATCAAGCTATGCATCGCATTAGGCAAATCTGCTGTAAAAGACCTCTTTAAAATGTTAAAGAGCAAAGATAACCACTTTGAGGACTAAGGTACACCTGATCAATCAATGGTAGTTTCAGTCACCTCATATGTATGTCAAAGTTGAACAATAAATAAGGAAGCTCGTATAAGAATTGATGCATTGGTTTTGGAGTTATGGTGTTGGAGAAGAGACTTGAAAGGACCATGGACTGCCAGAAGAACAACAAATACATCTTGGAAGAAGTCTAACCAGAATGTCCTTCAAAGTGAGGATGGTGAGAGTTTGTCCTTGTCCTTTGGACATGTCAGGAGGAATCAGTCTCTGGAGGACATTTTGCATGGTAGAGAGTCAGCAAGAGAAGGGAAGACCCCAGTGAGCTGGATTGACACAGCAGCAGCAACAATGGGCTCAAACATAATTGTGAGGATGGAGCAGGCCGGGGCAGGGTTTCGTTCTGTTGTGCACAGGGTCACTATATGTTGGAGCCGACTCGATGGCCCCTAACGGCACCCACATCCTAATACATGTTTGTCAGTGTAGGGGTTCTCAGACTCGATGCTTCTGCAAGTCATGATGTTCTCATTGGGGCCTTTGGAATTGTTTCATCGATGAGGAAGTTCATCAGCTGTTCCTATGAGTAACCAACCCAAGGACAAATGGTCATGGATAGCAGGTCTGCTGTCCTTGTCGCTAAGCATTTGCCATGTGATCTTTCCCAGGGGGAAAGACCTCTTTCTCTTGGCTTGGTCACCAGGGGTCAAGCCGGTAGTGGGTGCCAAGAATGGTGTAGTAAAACTTATCGGAGAGAGAACTGAGGAGTGTGATGAATTCAACCGGAAGTGCTAAGGAACCTTTGTTGTTGTTGTTAAGTGCCGTGGAGTCGGTTCCGACCCATAGCGACCCTGTACAGGGTTTCCGAGGGTGTAAATCTTTACGGGAGTAGAAAGC
>NW_006424560.1:0-1339 GCF_000296735.1 Chrysochloris asiatica | reverse complement strand
CATCATTGATGGACTCGGGGGTGGCAGCGGTGGTGAGGTTGGCCCAGGATCGAACATTGTTTCTTTCTGCTGTGCATGGGGTTGCTGTGAGTCGGTTCCGACTTGATGGCACCTGACAACAATAACAACAGCTCTTTTTATAGTATAAATAGATCAATTTTTACTATTTAGTTTAAAAAGAATCATGTTTGCTGTCTGCTTCAGTGGTGTGGGAGAGAAATGTCCTTTGGGTCATAGTTTCAGCAGGAAGTAGGCATATTTCTCATCAGCTAATTTATGGAATAAACAAAAACCAAAACCTGAGAAACTAGACCATAGTTGGACAAATCAAGGAAGAGGAAGTATATGACGTATCCCTAGTTTTTCCACTGTGGTAGAAGGTGAAGATGTGAAGTTCATAAAATAAATAAATAAATAAATAAAAATCATTGTATCTTTTTCTACATGTTCCTTTTATATTGATTGATTTGTTTTGTGTCCAGCAGTTTGAGGTGTTCTATTCTCAGCACCACTTCCCTGAACTTACCTTTCTGTATTGCTATTAGTTGCATGGAAACCTCATGCATAACAGGAATGGATCATAATGATCAATAGTTTTTGGGTTTTTTTAAGTTTTATTGTGAATTATGTGATGGTTTACATGGGAGAACACCAACTTTACATTCATCTTATTGTATGTCATTTCATTGCAATGATTACAATCCCCTGTATCCATCATCAAATAACCAAAGGGTACACCCCACAAGTCTGCCCCCAGCAGTCAACACACAGCTCCTCTCCTTCCCTGAGTCCAGAGTCCCCAGCTCTCCATCTCTCCACATCATCTTCTCTGCTTTCATCTCTGTCATCACTGCTTCTCTGGGTAGGGTCCCGCACACAGGTCTTCTCCTTTTTGGTCCCAGAAACCTCTGCTCCTGGACTCCAAAATCAACCTTACCCCCTCTTTTTGTTACAAAACATCTACCTTTACATTTACTACCCTTACAGTTAGTCCTGATAGCAATTATTCACTATTGTACCACAAGAGTCTTATCCCCATCTCCTTTCATCAGTCCTGTCCGGGCAAATTGGAAACCACTCAGTGGAGATTGTCCCTTCCCCTGTATCCTCTGGAACTAGGCTCCCTCTTGAAAGCTTGTAAGCCAGTCATTCCTTGCCTTTGTAGCCCCACTGTCAACCTTGTATACCGAGGAGGTGGGAATGTTCCTGGCTGTAAAGATCTATTCCCCATTTTGAGCTACTACACTCATAAATACAGGTCAAGTTCATCAAATCGTAGCAGATTATTATTATTTTTTCTCTCTTCTTTCTTCTTCTAGTCAAGTTCTGGTCATCCAAT
>NW_006424559.1:0-1280 GCF_000296735.1 Chrysochloris asiatica | reverse complement strand
CTTTTAGTTTTCCTAAAGATTTAAAGCAATATGCAAAATGTTATCAATAGATCAAGATAAAAATAGTTATCAATATGAGGAGGCATGAATAGAATTTACAAACAGAAAAATCATTTACGTTACTGTGTTGATTGATCTAAAATATTATATGATTTTATATAATGTAGGTTAAACTAAGATTTTATTTAGAATAATATTTATATTTATGGCTAATTCTTTTAGTTTTCCTAAAGATTTAAAGCAATATGCAAAATGTTATCAATAGATCAAGATAAAAATAGTTATCAATATGAGGAGGCATGAATAGAATAAAACCAGAAATGTTATCACACAGCCAAATAATTACTATAAAATTGTTTATAGGCAGATTGGTTGTATAATTATAATTTCCAAGGCAAAATAAAATGTAACAACATTACTGTTTTTATGATTGACATTTCCCTGAGGTAAATGCCAATAAAATGTTTATCATAACACCAGGAATAAGCCTAATATTGAAACCTATAAAGACTGTTTTGCATAGATTGTAGTAGATACATAATTAGACTCCATTATATAGTTAGTAAGTAATTCACTAAACTCATTAAATAAATATTACATGTTTGGTTTTGCATTTCCTAAAAATACCTGACTATAGAAAAATGTCATAAGGTTAAAATATATTTTAGGAAAAGTTTTTGTTTCTGATTAGAGTAATAAAAGTAATTGCTATTGGTGTTAAGCACCATCAAGTCAGTTCTGACTCATATTGACCCCAGATGGAGTTTCCAAGGAGTGGCTTGTAGGTTTACGGTTAGCTTGAGAGTCCAGTACTGACCCTACAGTGCCATACCAGTACTCCCCTAGACATAGAGGATGATGCAAATTTAGGAACAAGATCCAAACTCTGATGGTTTGATTTAATCCATTCCAGGCATTCTTCCTTAACCATTATTTCACTCAATCATACATTTCATAAATATGGGGTTGAAGATTTTTTGAGGATATGTTGTTATTATTGCTAACTGCCATCAATTCGGTTCCATTTCATAGTAGTCCTGTATAGGGTTTCCAAGGAGCAGCTATTGATCTTGAACTGCCGACCTTTAGGTTCAAAACGATATTTCAGTCCAGCGCATTAACTCACAGAGACACACTAGGACTCCCTTTGAAAAATACTTAAAGATGAGTGGTCTGTATTTTAAGCCAATTTTAGATACAGCATTTTGCTTTAACTTTCATTCAGAAACTCTAATGATACATATATATTTTTTAAAGTTTATTTTTGTATTGTGATTCAT
>NW_006424558.1:0-1286 GCF_000296735.1 Chrysochloris asiatica | reverse complement strand
CTCTTGAAATGGTTGAACATTAACCATTTCCTTTTGGATACTAAGATTAACTACTCCCCCTTTATATTATAAAACTTCTACCTTTACGGTTGTAACAGTTGCAATTAGGCATGATAACAATGACTAACTATTGAATTATAAGAATCTTATCCCCATCTCTTTTCACCAGACCAGTCTAGATAAGATAAATACAATTCAGTGGGGATTCTGTCTTACCCCATACCCTCTGAAACTAAACTTCCTCTTGAAAACTTGCAAGCCAGTCACTTTGTGCCTTTATAGCCCCCCATTTTAGGTAGTCAATGTCTATGTTGCCCATCCCTATCAACTCTGTATACAGAGGGGATAGCATTGATACTTGTTGTGAAATATCAGTTGGCATTTTGAGCTACTGCATCCATAAGTATAGGTCAAGTTTATCAAATTGTAGCAATTTACACTTGTTCCTTTATCATAATAAAAAAAAAAGGTTGTGGGTTTTTTGTTTTGTTTTGAAATATTTCTCTAGTTGAGTTCGGATCATCAAGGCATCAAAGCTAGGTCGAATGGCTACTATTTACAAATTTAGGCATTCTCGTGCATCTTCCCTCACTTCATATTAGCTGGACATTTAGCTCTCAGCTCTAGCCATCCATGACTTTGTCCATGGGTTCAGAAGTCCACAGGTCTCACCACACTTTGGACCAACCAGCCCTTCCTCTTCTTTCTCTCATCTCCAGGTCAACTGGAGTCTATGGCATGTGGTTGAACTCAGACAATTACTGCATTGCTGCCTTTCCCCCTCTTCCACTCACCAGAAGACCAACGTGGTTGCCAGTAAGCTTACATTCTTGCTCATGTGTTCCCTTTGAGTTTCAGTCTTGGAGGTGGGTTTGTCCTGAAAGGACTTGATTTCTTGCCTTAATGGTTCCTGAGTGAACAACTTGCTTGTAGTAGCTAATCAGACTTCCATTTTTGTTTTGGATTTTCCTGCTGGTCCTTCTTTCAAGAAGTATCTTTTATTTCTCTAGCTGTTCAGGCTGGTCTACTTATCCTTTCAGGTGGCAATGTTCCACCTCAGAAGGTTCTGGATGGGGTTCAGGATTCCACCTAAGGTACTATAGACTACAAAAGCTCCGAAGGAAGCCTATTTCACCAGGCAAGTTCTAGAACCCCCTTTGAGATATTCCAATCAGTTATAAACTGAAGATGGGCTTGCAAAGTTTCCGTCATTATGTTTCCCAATATGCTTTTCTATTCCACTCAAGTGTCTATTTTACAGTAGTAGGTAAGGGGAACCAATATTC
>NW_006424557.1:0-1287 GCF_000296735.1 Chrysochloris asiatica | reverse complement strand
TCAGTATATGGACACGTTGGACTCATTTGCCATGTAGATAGAACTCAATATATGGAAATATTGTACTACTCTGCCATGTAGGTAGCTCTCTGTATATGGGCACTTTGGTCTCATCAGTTATGTAGCCAGCAGTCTCTGAAAGAACATGTTGGTCTCATCTGCCTTGTAGCTAGTCCACTATATATAAACATGTTGGACCTTATCTGACATGTATTTAACTCTCAGTATATGGACACGTTGGACTAATCTGCCATGTAGCTAGTACGCTGTATATGGATATGTTGGACAACTTTGCCATGTAGCTAGCTCTCATTATATGGACATGTTGGACTCAACTGCCATGTAGTTAGAGCTCTGTATATGGAATTATTGCACTACTCTGCCATGCAGGTAGCTCTCTGTATATGGACATGTTGGACTCGTTTGCCATGTAGTCGCCTCCCTCTGTATCAACATATTGGACTCATCTGCCTTGTGGATAGTCCTCTATATATACACATGTTGGACTCATCTGCATGTATTTAACTCTCAGTATAAGGATATGTTGGACTCATCTGCCAAGTAGCTAGTACACTTTATATGGACATGTTGGACGACTCTGCCATTTAGCTAGCTCTCAGTATATAGACACGTTGGAATAAGCTGCCATGTAGCTAGCACTCTCTATATGGACATGTTGGACTACTCTGCCATGTAGCTAGCTTTCAGTATATAGACACGTAGGCCATAACTGCCATGTAGCGAGAGCTCTGTATATGGAAATGTTGCACTATTCTGTCATGTAGCTTGCTCTCTGAATATGTACATTTTGGACTAGTCTGCTATGTAGCCAGTTCTCTGTATTTGAACAAGTTGGACTCGTCTGCCTTGTAGCTAGCCCTCTAAATATACACATGTTGGATTCATCTGCCATGTTGTGAACTCTTAGTTTATAGACAAGTTGAACTCATCTGCTATGTAGCTAGCTCTCAGTATATGGACACGTTTGACTCATCTGCCATGTAGCCAGCACTCTGTATATGGACATGTTGGACTACTCTACCATGTAGCTAGCTGTCAGTATATGGACACGTTGGATTCATCTGCCATGCAGCTAGAGCTCTGTATATGTAATTATTGCACTACTCTGCCATGTAGCTAGCTCTCAGTATATGGACACGTTGGACTAAGCTGCCATGTAGCTAGCACTCTCTATATGGACATGTTGGACTACTCTGCCATGTAGCTAGCTCTCAGTATATGGACACGTTGAAATCATCTGCCATGTAGCTAGAAATCTGTATATGG
>NW_006424556.1:0-1275 GCF_000296735.1 Chrysochloris asiatica | reverse complement strand
TATTCTCCTCCAACACCATAACTCAAAATCATCAATTCTTCTATGGTCTTCCTTATTCACTGTCCAGCTTTCGCATTCTATCATATACACCATTAAACTTCAACCCATATCTTGAAATGTTATTTTTGATGATGAATGTGATGCCGTTCCTCTTCAATTTGTCATTCTTGGCATTGTAAATCATATAATTATCAAATTCAAAATGTCCAACATCAGCGCATTCAGCTCACTAATGTCTGGGATTATAATCTTTATGATTTCTCTTTCATTTTTGACAACTTTTCATTTTCTTTTTTGGCAACTTTTCATACATTTCATATTCTGATTATTAATAGATTTTTACAGCTTTTTCTTCTCATTTTTAGTTGTGCTTCATCAGCAAATGAATGTCCTAAAAGCTTTATTTCATTTACATCACAATGATCAGCTCTACTTTGAGGAGACAACTTTTCCCCATTTGTATTTTGAGTGACTTCCAACCTCACAGCTCATCTTATGGGCACTATATCTGACAATATTATGGGGCTATTCATAAGATTTCAATATTTAATATTCTGGTGCTATCTGATAGTGTTCCCCTGATAGTCATATGGTTTTCAGAGAGTCAACCTTCAGAAGTAGTCCACCTCTTCTTCTTCCTAGTTTATTTTAGTCTGGAAGTCCCACTGAAACCTGTCTACAGTGGATGACTCTGCTGCTATTTACAATACTAGTCACATAGCTTACAGTATCACAGCAACTTACAGCCACCATAGTACGACAAACTGACAGACAAGTGATATTCTGATAATAAAGTTGATTCTGATGACACTAATTAACTGCTTTCAAGAATCATCTGCCTAATTCTTTATGGATTTAATGGGCACATCATGACTTCTACTTCTAGTTTGCTGGGAGTTGATGAGATTTATTCATTTATTTTCACTGGTAACAATAATCTTTTTTTTTTTTTTTTTTTTCACACACTCAGGCATATATAATAATTTACACCACCAAAAAGCACATTCTGCAAGTCTGCCTCCTGGCCGCCATCTCTTAATCCCTCTCTTCCCATGAATCTAGAGTCCTCAGCTGCTCCCCTTCTCGATGGGCTCAGATGTCCCCAGGTCTCACCACACTTTGGACCAACCAGCCCTTCCTCTTCTCTCTCTCATCTCTAGGTCAACGGGAGTCAATGGACCATGGTTGAACTCAGCCCATTTCTTCATTGCCACCTTTCCCCCTCTTCCACTTACCAGTAGACTTCATACTCAAATGACTCGATTCTTCTAAGGT
>NW_006424555.1:0-1335 GCF_000296735.1 Chrysochloris asiatica | reverse complement strand
AGAAAGAAAAGAAAAGAAAGAGAAGGCCAACCATGCCTGCCTCACTCGCCACTTCCTGCCCAGAGTCTTACATGGACCAAATACAATATTTAAGCACTAATGTGGGGGGAAAGTGGTGGATTTCTATTCTGGATAATGTATCTCAAGTGTAGTCACCATCCATCTGTCAATGGAAGCTTGCATGATGCTGAATAGGCTTCAACTGAGCTTCCAGACTAAGCTGGACTAGGAAGAAAATCCCCAGATGGCAGAGGCAGTTATGAGGAACTGCAGATCCAGTTTCGGGTTCTGACACTGCCACCACCACATCTCCATCATCTCTCCCAGTTACTAGTTGCATGACCTTGAAGATGTAGTCCTTCAGCTTACATATTCAATGAGTCTGTGTTTCTTTGATCTGGTAGCTGATTGCCACAGGGGATTGATTCCAAACATGTATATCAGCACTGAAGCCAACATGTGAAGAAGTTCTGAGAACAGGACAGGGACCCTGGCAGTACATTCTTCCTGATAGTCAGGCTTGAGTGTACATTGCCCACCCCTGGGCCTCCCAGAAGAGAAGAGAAACTCCTTGTGGGTATATCTAGACGGATTGGAAGTGAGGTAAACACTGCAATCTATTCATTGTCCTTACCTGTTCTCAGTACTACAGACTTTGAGGTAAGCTGTTTCCAGTTGAGTTCAGTCAATGGCAGATATTATCAGTCGAACTGTATCCCCAGAAAGGACTCATCAAAAACCTAACTTCCAGTATCTATGAATATGCCCTTGTTTGAAAATAAGGTCTTTGAAGATGTTATCAGTTAACATGAGATCATAGTGGTGTAGGTTACATTCTATATTCAATGTAACTGGTGTCCTTATGAAAAAGAAGAAGAGACAGAAAGAGACACATGGAGGAAAGTTGGTCATGTTAAGATGCCACTACACACCAAAGAAAGTCTGGGAATATATATTTGTGCCCATTCTAAAGAGAGGTGATACAAATTGCAGAAAAGGTCGAATAACATCATTAATATCACATGCAAGTAAAAGTTTGCTAAAGATAACTCAAAAGTGGCTTCAGAACTTCCAGTTTGGGGGCAGGTAAGCAGAGACAGATACTGAAAGCTCCTTTGCAAAAAGAAAAGAAAAAAGCAGAGCCTAAGGGTCCAGCATTGCACTCACAGTTTTCCAACAGCACAGACAGGAAACACACAGGCTACTTCCTACAACGTTTGACTCTGGAACTCAGCCCCAAAGTTGACCTGGGCAGAGTCCTTTATCCCTGCTTGCACAGCAAAGGCCAGTGGACAGTATCAATAGCAATTTTATTTTTGTTTTTGAGTGGTGGTT
>NW_006424554.1:0-1340 GCF_000296735.1 Chrysochloris asiatica | reverse complement strand
ACACTGTGGAACAGATCACCAATTGCTTATATGCAAGTTCAGGCTGAGGCTGAAGAAAATTAAAACAAGACCACAAGAGACAAAATATGACCTTGAAAATATCCCACCTGAATTTAGAGATCATCTCAAGAAGAGATTTGTTGCATTAAACACTAAAGACTGAAGTCCAGAAGACTTAATGCCAAGACATTAAGAAAATTATATAGGAAGAAAGCAAAAAGGCCACCAAGAAGATAAGAAAAAATGGATGTCAGAAGAGACTCTGAAACTTGCTTTCCATCATACAGATGCTAAAGCAAATAGAAGAAATAAGGAGGTAAAAGAGCTGAACAGAACATTTCAAAGGTAAGCTCCAGAAGACCTGAAGCTAGAAAAGCAAAAGGAAAGAAAACTCTCAGCATTTCTCAAGCTGCGGTAATTGAAGAAAAAATTCAAGCCTCTACTTGGAATATTGAAGGATTCTATGGGCAAAACATTGAATGATGCAGAAAGCATCAAAAGAAGATGGCAGGAATACACAGAATCACTGTACCAAAAAGAAATGGTTGATGTTCAACCATTTCAAGAGGTAGCTCATGATCTGGAGCCAATGATATTGAAGGAAGAAATCCAAGGTGCACTGAGAGCATTAGCAAATAAAAAGGCTCAGGGAGTTGATAGAATACCAATTGAAATATTTCAACAAACTGATTAGCGCTGGAGGCAGGCACTCTTCTATGCCAAGAAATTTGAAAGACAACTACCTGGCCAACTGATTGGAAAAGATCCGTTTTTGTGCCCATTCCAAAGAGAGGTGACCCAATGGAATGCAGAAATCATTGGACAATATCATTAATATCATATGCAAGTAAAATTTTGTTAAAGATAACTAAAAAATGGTTGCAACAGTACATTAACATAGAATAGCCAAATGTTCAATTTGAATTCAGACGAGAACGTGGAATGAGAGATATCCTTGTTGACGTCAGATGGACGTTGGCTGAAATCAGAGAATACCAGAAAGAATACCTGTGCTTTACTGACTATGCAAAGGGTTTAGATTGTGTGGGTCCTGACAAACTATGGACAATACTGTGAAGGATGAGTATTCTGGAAAACTTAATTATGCTCATGAGAAACCTGTACATAGACCAAGAGGTAGTCCTTGGAACAGAACAAGGGAACACTGAATGGCTTACAATTAGGGAAGGTGTGCCCCAGGGTTGTATTCTTTCACCATTCTTATTCAATCTGTATGCTGAGCAAATAATCTGAGAAACTGGATTATATGAAGAAGAATGTGACATCAGGACTGGAGGAAGACTCATTAACAACCTGTGATATGCAGATGACAAAACTTT
>NW_006424553.1:0-1319 GCF_000296735.1 Chrysochloris asiatica | reverse complement strand
TTTTTTTTTTTTTAAACACTCAGGCATATATAATCATTTACACCACCAAAGGGCACATTCTGTAAGTCTTCCTCCTGGACACCATCTCTCAGTCCCTCTCTTTCCATGAATCCAGAGTCCTCAGCTGCTCCCTCTCTCCCTGTCCCCATCTCTGCCTCCATCTCTGGTGTTGCTGTTTCTCTTACAAATCCTTTTAGAGTTTCGCTTTGAGCACTTCACTTTTCTGCTTAATTATTTCAGTAGTTTCTGTTTTAGTTCTCTGATCAGACACATTTGTCCTTTTTCTATCGAGTCAGGTCTGACTCATAGCAGTCCTAGAGGACACAGTAGAACAGAGTAAAAGTTGTAAATCTTTATAGAAGCACACTGTCACATATGGAGCAGGTGGTGGATTTGAACTACTGGTTGGTAAGCAGCTGAGTACTTACCCACTGCACCACCAGATACACTTCAAACACCTTTGGTAGTCAATTCCAACTAACAATGACTCTGTATAGGTTTTTTTAAAGGAGGAAATACAAGAAGTGAAAACAAGGTTTATCATCCAAACTTCAATCTCCCCTAGTGCTGACGTCTCATCCCAAATTCTTGGATTTCTAGGCTATATGTCTGATAATGTGATACTGAGGTACCATAGTGATGCAATGGTTAAATGTTCAACAGCTAACCAGAAGGTTGTAGGATTGAACACACACAGAGGCTCCAAGAAGAAACACCTGGTGATGTGCTCCTATAAAGATTACAGCCTAGAAAACTCTGAGAGGCAGTCCTACTCCTTCACATGGGGTCATTAGGAG
The DNA here is from genome assembly GCF_000296735.1 of Chrysochloris asiatica. Taxonomy (NCBI): domain Eukaryota; kingdom Metazoa; phylum Chordata; class Mammalia; order Afrosoricida; family Chrysochloridae; genus Chrysochloris; species Chrysochloris asiatica. The sequence continues at coordinate 522 of NW_006424553.1, read as the reverse complement.
TTAAAATGGACTTGCCTGCACCCCAAAACAAGTGTGATGTTAGCCAAAAATTATTGCTTTTCCCTTTTAGTTTTACCATTTTCATTGTTTTAATTCTTAAGCATACTCTGACACTATATTTCATTTTTAAACCTTAATAATCCTGAGTGTCCTTAAAGTCAGACTCTTTGAACAGTTGCCCGGAGACATCTAATGGATTAGACATGGAATCTAATTTCACAGGGAGTTAAATAATATCACAAAGTTCTTCCCCTGCCCCAACACTCTTGATAGTCACAATGTTTTTAGACTAGTTCTTCTATCCAACAGAAATACAATGCAAGCCAAATAGATAACTTTAAAGCTTCTGGAAGCCACATTAAAAATAATACATAAGTGAAATTCATTTAATAATATATTTTATTTAATCCAATATACCAAATGTAGCATATTTTGATTCTGTTCAAGACAATAATAATTATTAATAAGAAATCTTCCATTAATTTTTTTTCTTCCTAAATCTACTAAATCCAATGTTTCTTT
>NW_006424552.1:0-1290 GCF_000296735.1 Chrysochloris asiatica | reverse complement strand
GACTGCTGCTTCCATGAGTGTTGATGGTTGATCCAAGAAGAATGAAGTCCTTGACAACTTCAATCTTTTCTCCGTTGATAAGAATGTTGTTTATTGTGGTGAAGATTTTATTTTTCTTTACATTGACTTGCAATCCATACCATACAGTAAATATTTTAAGTCTTCTTCACTTTCATCAAGTACAGTAAATATTTTAAGTCCTCTTCACTTTCAGCAAGCAAGGTTGTATCATCTGCATCTCACAGGTTGTTAATGAGTCTTCCTCCAGTTCTGATGCCACGTTTTTCTTCATATAACCCAGCTTCTCAGATTATTTGCTCAGCATATATGTTGAATAAGTATGGTGAAAGAATACAACCTTGTCACACATTTTTAAAATTTTAAACCATTCAGTGTTTCCATGTTCTGTTCGAACAACTGCCTCTTGGTCCAGGTACAGATTCCTCATGAGCACAATTAAGAGTTTCAGAATACTCATACTTCACAATGTTTTTCATAGCTTGTCATGCTCCACACAATTGAAAAACTGTGTAGTCAATAAAGCACAGGTAAACATCTTTCTGATATTCTCTGCTTTCAGTCAAGATCCATTGGACATCAGCAATGATATCCACAGCCTCTTCTGAACCTGGCTAGAATCTCTGGAAGTTGTCTGTAAATGTATGATTGTAGCTGCTTCTGTATTACCTTTAGAAAAATTTTACTCACATGGAATATCAAAGAGGCTGTCTGATGATTGGGTAACCTCTCTTTGGAATGGGCACAAATATGGATCTCTTACAATCAATTGGCCAGATCGTTATCTTCCAAATTTATTGGCAGTGATGAGTGAGTGCCTCCTGTGCCACATCACTGTCTTGAAAGATTTCAATTTTTATTCCATCAATTCCTCATTCCTTGTTCTTTGCCAATTCCTTCAATGCACCTTGGACTTCCTCCTTCAGGATCATTGGCTCTTTATCACATGGTACCTCTTGAAACAGTTGAACATTAACCATTTCTTTTTGGTACAGTGACTCTGTGTATTCCTTCCATCTTCTCATCATGCATTCTGCATCATTCAATAATTTGCCCGGAGAATCTTCCAATAACAAAAGTTGAGGCTTGAATTTTTTCTTCAGTTCCCCTAGCTTGAGAAATGCTGAGTGTGTTCTTCCTTTTTGGTTTTCTGATTCCACATCTTTCCACATTTTGTTGTAATATTTGGCTTTATCTTCTTGAGCTGATCTTTGAAATTTTCTGTTCAGCTCTTGGACCTCTTAATTTCTTCCATTTGCTTTAGCATCTCTA
>NW_006424551.1:0-1341 GCF_000296735.1 Chrysochloris asiatica | reverse complement strand
TGATTCTACCACTGTGTGAATTCATCATGTTAGAGGTCTCCCATTTCTGCTGATCTTCCACTTTACCAAGCATGATGTCCTTTTCCAGGTGCTGATCCTTCCTGATAGCGTGTCTGAAGTATGAGAGACAAAGTCTTGCCATCCTGGTTTCTAAGAGGCATTCTGACTTTATGTCTTCCAACACAGGTTTGTTTGTTGTTTTGGAAGTCCATGGTACTTTTAATATTTTTCTAGTACGTGGTAATTTTAATGCATCATTTCTTTGAATGGTCTTCCTTATTCATTGTCTAATTTTCACATGCATATGAGACAATTAAAAATGGCATGACTTAGCTCACGCATATCTTAGTCCTCAAATTGATGTCTTTACTCCTTAACTCTTTAAGGAGGGTTTTTGCAGTAGTTGTGCCTAATGCAGTACGTCCTTTGCTTGACTACTGCTTTTCTGAATTTTGATTGTGGATCCAAGCAAAATTAAGTCTTTCACAACTTCAGTTGTTTCTCCATTTATTGTGATGTTATTTATTGGTCCAAGTGTGAGGATTTTTGTTTTCTTTACATTGGGTTGTTAATGAGTCTTCCTCCAATCCTGAAGCCAAATTCTACTTCATATAATCCATCTTCTCAAATTAATTGCTCAGCATACAGATTAAGAACGTTGAAAGGATACAACCCTGATTTTATCCACCATTCAGTATTCCCATTCAGTCTGTCCAAACCTCTCCCTCTTGGTTTATGTACAGGTTCCTCATGAACACAATTAAGTGTTCTGGAATACCCATTCTTCACAATGTTACCCATAGCTTGTCATGATCTACGCAGCCAAAATCCTTTGCATAGTAGATAAAATGCAAGTAAACAACTTTCAGGTAGTCTCTACTTTCAGTCAAGACCCATCTGAGGGCAGGAGTGATTCTCCCATGTTTCACATACTCTTTTGAATCTGACTTGAGTTTTTGGTAGTTCTTTCTCTACATACTGTTCGTCTGTTTGTGAAATATCTTCAGCACATGATAATAATGATATTGTTACATAATTTCCATGTTCCATTGGGTCACCTCTCTTTGGAAGGGGCACAGTTATGGATTTCTTCTATCAGTTGACCAGGTAGAGCTGCCTTTCAAATTTCTTGGCATAGATGAGTGAGTGCCTCCAGTGCTGCATCATTTTATTGAAATATTTCAATTTATATTAGGTCAGTTCCTAAAGCCTTGTTTTTCATTAATGCCTTTATTGCAGCTTGAACAACTTCTATTAGTACCATCAGTTCTTGATCACATGCTGCCTCTTAAAGTGGTTGAACATTCTTGTTGGAATAGTGACTGTATATTCCTTCCATGC
>NW_006424550.1:0-1283 GCF_000296735.1 Chrysochloris asiatica | reverse complement strand
AAACACAAAAAAATATTTAAAAATTCGGAGGAAGGACTAAGATTCATGTTGGACAACATGAAGAGGAATAACTTAAGAATTATTGGCATTCCAGAACAAGAAGAATCACACAAATCCACAGAGGAAATAGTTGAAGAACTACTGGAAGAAAATTTCTCCAATATCCTGAAAAGCGAAAAAATAAACATACAAGAAGCTGAACGAACTCCAAGAAGAGCAGACCCCTAAAGAATATCACCAATACATATCATAGTAAAGGTCTCCAAACTTAAAGATAAGGACACGCTTCTGAAAGCAGCCAGAAAAAACAGAAGGGTCACATTCAAACACAATCAAGTCAGATTAAGCTCAGATCTCTCAGAAGGAACCACACAAGTGAGAAGGCAATGGGGAAACATATATAAAACCCTGCAAGAAAAAAACAGCCAACCAAGAATCCTTTATCCAGCAAAGCTATCAGTCAATCAAAACATTCCAGGATAAACAGAAGCTATGGAAAATTACCAAAGCCAATTCTGCACTACAAAACATCTTAAAGGGAGTTCTGTGGACTGAGAACCAACAAGAACAGACAACAACCAGAGACTGAGGTGGCAGCACCTCCCTGAATTAAGTCAACAGAAGGAAGAATCGGTAACAAAACGAAACTATAAGAACAAACTCAGAGACTCTGGAAGGTCAGTCTATAACCAAAACAAGTACAATGTAAAAGAAGGTAAACATATAGGAAAAAAGATCCAGATAGGGAGAAGATCAGGTCAATTACAGGATAAAATAGTCTGCAATAAATGATCAGAAAAGCTAATGGACTATAAGGCAACCTCAATGAAAATTAACACTTCACAACATACCAAGAGAATGAAAGCCCAGGAAGAATATGAAAACATTAAAACTATGAGGAAACTTACAAGAAAGAACACAAAAATCTTGAATTCAACAAAGAAAGACAAACAGAACAAAGAAGCAGCAACACTACAAAAAAAACCAAATGTAATGACAGCAATAAATCAATACCTATCAATAATTCGACTGGACGTAAATAGATTAAATGCACCTGTTAAGAGACGGAGGGTGACAGAATGGATAAGAAATCAAGATCCTTTAATATGCTGCCTGCAAGAGACACATCTCACACACAGGGACAAAAACAGATTAAAAGTTAAAGAATGGAAAAAAATATACCAAGCCAATTCCAATAAAAAGCAAACAGGAGTAGCAGTACTAATTTCGGATAAAATAAACTTTAAGGCAAAACCCAGCATAATAGATAGACATTATATCAT
>NW_006424549.1:0-1306 GCF_000296735.1 Chrysochloris asiatica | reverse complement strand
TAAAACTAATGTTCTCCCATGTAAACTATCATATAATTCACAATAAAAAAAATTTTAAAAAAGGACATATCAGTATCTCCCTTGAAAGTACAACACTAACACTATCTGTGATTGAATAATATCCATATACCTACAAGGAAGACCAGTTAATATCATTACTATTCAAATTTATGCACCAACCACTAAAGCCAGTGATGATGAAATTTGATAATTCTGCCAACTTCTTCTATCTCAAATTGATCAAACATGCAAACAAGATGCATTGATAATTAATGGTGATTGAAATGCAAACATTGGAAACAACAACAAAGAATCAGGAGTTGGAAATTAATAATGGCCTTGGTGATAGAAATGTGCTGGAGATTGCATGACGGAATTTTGCAAGACCAATAACTTCTTCATTGTAAATACCTTTTTTAAACAACATAAAAATGACTATATACCTGGACCTCAACAGATGAAAAACACAGAAACCAAATTGACTACTTCTTTGGAAAGAGATGGTAGAAAAGCGTTTAAACAAGGCCAGGGGCAGACTGTAGAACAGACCATCAATTGCTCATATACAAGTTCAGGCTGAAGCTGAAGAAAATTAAAACAAGTACACAAGAGCCAAAATATGACCTTGAACATATCCAACCTGAATTTAGAGGTCATCTGAAGAACAATTTTGATGGATTAGACACTAAAGACCAAAGACCAAAAGAGTTGTGGGATGACATCAAGAACATCATACTGGAAGAAAGCAAAAGGTCATTAAGAAGAAACGGAAAAAGGAAAAGAAGAAAATGAATGCCAGAAAACACTCTGAAACTTGCTCTCCAGTGTATAGATGCTAAAGCAAATGGAAGAAATGATGAGGTAAAAGAGCTTCAGAGAAAGTTTTAAGGTCACCCTGAAAAGACAAAGTCAAATATTAAAATGAAATGTGCAAAGACCTGGAGTTATATAAACAAAGGCAATTAACATGCTCAGCATTTCTCAAGGTGAGGGAACTGAAGAAAAAATTCAAGCCTTGACTTGAAATACTGAAGGATTCTAGGGGCAAAATAGAGTCCTGGTGTGGCACTGTGGTTTAATGCACTGAATTGCAAAGGAATGCAGAGTTGGCTTGAACCACAAGGTCAGTGGTTCAAGTTCACCAGCTGCTCCTTGGAAACCATATACAGGATTGCTACGGGTTGAAACCGACTCGACGGTACTTAATAACAACAACAACAGGGGCAAAATATTGAATGATACAGAAAGCATCAAAATTAGATGGGAGGAATATACAGAGTCACTGTACCAAAAAAAAAAAAAAAAA
>NW_006424548.1:0-1324 GCF_000296735.1 Chrysochloris asiatica | reverse complement strand
ATGCAAAAATTCTCAACAAAATCCTAGCCAACACAATTCAGCAACACATCAAAAAGATAATACATCATGATCAAGTGGGATTCATATCAGGGATGCAAGGTTGGTTCAACATTAGAAAAACGATCAACGTTATCCACCATATAAATAAGAAACAAGAAAAGAACCACATGATCATATCAATTGATGCAGGAAAAGCATTTGAAAAAATCCAACAACCATTCCTGATAAAAACACTCAATAAAATAGGAATTGAAGGGAAATTCCTCAACATAATAAACAGCATATATACAAAACCAACAACCTACATTACTCTCAATGGAGAGAAACTGAAAGCCTTCCCTCTGTGAAGAGGAACCAGACAAGGATGCCCTCTGTCACCGCTTCTATTTAATATTGTGCTGGAAGTCTTAGCAAGAGCTATATGGCAAGACAGGGAAATTAAAGGCATCCAAATTGGCAAAGAGGAAGTAAAATTCTCCCTATTTGCAGACAATATGATCCTATACGTAGAAAACCCCAAAGACTCAGTAAAAAAGCTACTAGACCTCATTGGAAGATTCAGCAAAGTGGCAGGGTATAAGATTAACATAAAAATTCAGTTGGATTCCTCTATACCAAAAACGACAGTGTTGAAAAGGAAATTAGGAAAGCAATACCATTTACGATAGCCACCCAAAGGATGAAATATCTAGGAATAAATGTAACCTGAGAAACAAAGGACTTATACAAAGATAACTACAAAATACTACTGCAAGAAACCATAAGAGACTTACAAAAATGGAAGAATGAACCATGCTCTTGGAGAGGAAGACTTAACATTGTGAAAATGTCAATATTGCCCAAAGCAATTTACACATACAATGCGATCCCAATCCACATTCCATTGACATTCTTCAAAGAGATGGAAAAAGCAATTACAAACTTTATATGGAAAGGAAAGAGACCCAGGATAAGCAAAGCACTACTTAAGAATAAGAATAAAGTTGGAGGCCTGTCACTCCCTGACCTCAAAATTTACTACACGGCTACAGTGGTCAAAACAGTTTGGTACTAATACAATGAAAGGTACATAGATCAAGGGAACAGAATCGAGAATCCAGAAATTAACACATCTACATACAGCCAAATGATCTTTGACAAAACACCAAAATATATCGCATGGGGAGGGGATAGTCTCTTCAACAGATGGTGCTGGCTGAACTGGAAAATGATATGCAAAAGACTGAAACAAGACCTTCACCTCACACCTTATATAAAAACCAACTCAACATGGATTAAGGACCTAAATGTGAATCCCAGAATTATGAAGGTCATCAATGAAAAA
>NW_006424547.1:0-1288 GCF_000296735.1 Chrysochloris asiatica | reverse complement strand
CTGACCCTCTGTGAGGTTTTAAGCCCGATTTGTAACCTCTAGCCCAACAGAGCTCCTTATGTAAGACCCTGTATAGGGTTTACGAGGAGCAGCTGGTGAGCTTGAACCACCAACATTGCAGTTCAAACAGCTTTGCTGTGTGGCAAATTAACCCTCAGTGACACACAAGGATTCTGAATATATTTATATATAAATATAAATATGAATTTATTTTAAAATTTAAATATAAACATCGAGTTGTGTGTCCTGGATTTGTTTCTGACATAGAGATCCTATAGAGGGTTTCTGAAGCTATAAAATTTCATGTGAGTAGAAAGCCTCATCTTTATGCCATGGAAGAGCTGGGAGTTTCGAACCACTGATCGTGACGTTCACAAGATGATTCGTAATCACTATGTTAACAGAGCGCCATACGAACATATGTATAAAAACATATATATATATTGTCTTGCTGTGTGGCTGTGTTTTATTTTGCTAGACTGCAAATCCAATTGAACTGGACGTTTGATACTTCAAGTTCACCAACTGCTCTTACAACACCCTATATAAACAGTAGGTGCATAAGTAGCTCTGGAAGGGCAGTGGATTTATGAGGAGCTCAGATAGCATAGTGCTTAAGAACCTGGCTTCGACCTTTACGGTCAGCAGTTTGAATCCACCAGCAGCTACACCGGAGACAGATGAGGCTTCCTTCTTCTGTAATGATTTACAATCTCGGAATCCCAATGCAGGGCCACTATGGGTCGTACATGACTCCACGGCAAAGAAAATGACAACAGTGTATCCGGGGCACAATTGGTGAGCTTGAACTGAAAACCTTTTAGTTAAAATGGCTTTGAAGTCTTGCGCAATCACCCACAGCATTACACCAGGATTTCCAATCTCTCTCTCTATTTATCTCTCTGTATTTATATTGATAGGTAGATAGATAGATAGATAGATAGATAGATAGATAGATAGATAGATAGATAGATGTGCCATAAAGTCGATTCTGACTCATAGAGTACCTGTACAGGTTTTCTGAGCGTGTACATCATATTGAAGCAGAAAGCTTCATGCTTAACGCATCAAACAGCTGGTTATTTCCAACTGCTGACGCTCAGTGAGGTTTTAAGCCCGATTTGTAACCTTTAGCCCAACAGAGCTCCTTATGTAAGACCCTGTATAGGGTTTATGAGGAGCATTTGGTGAGCTTGAACCGCCAACATTGCAGTTCAAACAGCTTTGCTGTCTAGTAAGTTAACCCTCAGTGACACACAAGGACTCTGAATATATTTATATATAAATA
>NW_006424546.1:0-1331 GCF_000296735.1 Chrysochloris asiatica | reverse complement strand
CTCCTTTTTCACAGATTCCCTTTTCTTAATCCCTGTTAACCACTCATCAGTTTTTCACTTTTGTTTTTAATTAAATTTGTTGTTGTTGAGAATATACATAACAAAACATACATCAATCCAATCATTTCTATATGTTCAAGTCTGTGACATTAATTTCATTCTTACCCCTTTTAAAAAAATAAAATAATAAAGGTTTTATTATGAATCAAATGTGTGAAGGTTTGCAGGGCAGATCTTCAGTTTTACATTCAGAAAATCATTGCTATGATTACAATCCCCTCCATGCACCATCAGCTAACAATGTTGTTGTTGTTGTTAAGTGCTGTCGAGTCGGTTCCGACCCATAGCGACCCTGTATAGGGTTTCCGAGGGTGTATTTACCTCTAATTTATCTCTATTATCTTTTGTTTTCTGATGTATACATGTTGATTGTTGATATGTGTCGTGGAGTCAGTTCCGACTCATAGCGACCCTGTACAGGGTTTCCAAGGCTGTAAATCTTTGCAGGAGCAGAAAGCCTCATCTTTCTCCCACGGAACAGCTGGTAGTTTCGAACTGCTGACCTTGCGGTTCACAGTCCGATTTGTAACCACTACGCTACCAGTATACATACCACACTGAAATTATGTATTTGTTTAAATGTCCAAAGGGCATATTTTGCAAGCCAGCCTCCTGTCTGCAGGCACACTGCCTTTCTCACTTCATGGGCTTATAGTCCTCTGCTGCTCTGTCTCTCTATGCCATCACCTCTGCCACCATCTTTGTTGTCACTGCTTTACTGATTAGGATCCCTCGCTACTCTCATGCTCTTTCCTCTTGATGATCTTAGGGCCCTCTGCTCCTGAAATGACAGATTAACTGCTCCCCCCTTGTAGATGCACCTTTTCTATATTTACAGTTGTGATAATTGTCATTAGACCTGATAACAATTACAATTGAATCATAAAATCCTATTCCCTTCATCACCTGACCCATTTGGGACAAGAGGAAAACTATTCAGTGGGGATTCTATCTTACTCCCCTTGTTCTGACACTAAGCACTCTCATGAAAGTTTATAAGCCAGCCACTTTGTGCCTTTATTTTGTTGTTGTTAAGTGTCATTGAGTCAGTTCCTCAATAGGGTTTCTGAAGAGCAGCTGGTGAGCTTCAACCACCAACCATGCAGTTTAAACTGACTTTTGCAGTCCAATGCATTAACCCACAGCACCACATCATGTCTTTATAGCCCCCCAATTTTGATAGCTGAAACCTATGTTGCACATCTCTATCAACCCAGGGTACTGAGGAGACAAGATTGATCCTTGATATGAAGAATCCTTCCCTTTTGGTA
>NW_006424545.1:0-1341 GCF_000296735.1 Chrysochloris asiatica | reverse complement strand
GAGTAGACAGGGATGGGCAACTTGGACATTGGCTAATCGGTGGGGGGACGGTTTACAAAGGCAAAAAGTGACTGGCTTTCAAGCTTTCAAGAGGGAACCTAGAGCCAGGGGGCCTAGAGGAAGATAGAATTTCCAGTGAGTAGTATCCAATCTGTCTAGGCAGAGCTGATGAAATGAAATGCAGATGGGTCTCTTGTGATACAATAGTGAATAATTGTTACCAGGACTGATTGTGAGGTTTGAAAATGTAAAGGTAGACGTTTTATAGCAAGGAAGGGAGCGATTAACTTTCCAGTCTAGGAGCAGAGGTCCCTAGGACCACCAACGGAGAAAAGCCGAGAGCGGGACCTTACCCAGAGAAACAGTGATGCCTGAGATGGAGGCAGAGACTTTGACGGGGAGCGATGGAGCAGCTGGGGACTTTAGATCCTGAGAGGGAGAGGGACTGTGTGCTGAAAACTGGGTGGGAAAGGGAATGTAGGGGGCAGGCTTGCAGGGTATACCCTTTGGTTGGTTGATGATACATGGAGGGGATTGTAACCATGGCAATGAATGAAAGGATGTATGATAGAATGAATGTAAAACTAATGTTCTCTCATGTAAACTATCATATAATTCACAATAAAATATTAATAAATAAATAAAGTGATTCAAAGATTTAAAAAAAAAAAATCGGGAAGAGTGTCAAGTACTTCTGATAATGATCTGAGATGAGGTTTAAATAATTGGGCTTGTCAGTAAAAGTTCATTGGTTCACAGACAGAGAAAGACTGTGCTTGTGGCCAGGAGGCAGGCTTGCAGAATGTGCTCTTTGGTTATTTAAATGATTATGTATTCCTGAGTGTTTTTGCATACATCCAAAAAAGAAAACAGGGAATAGAAGCAAATATTGTTAAATGAGGATGCTCAGAGGAGAATGTAATCATTGTAATGAAATGATGATTGTAAAACTGATGTTCCCCATGTAATCTATCACTCAATTCACAATAAAAAGTTTTTCTTTAAAAAAAACATTTATAAAGTTCTACTTGATGTTTTATGTAAATTTGTTATAATAATTTTAATTGGCAAGTTAAATAGAATTTTCAATAAATTTCCTATAATATAAACATTAAAAAAAAAAAGCTTATACCAGCTTTTGATGATGGTGGTGATTTTTTGCTGTGGAGTCAGTTCCAACTCACAGTGACCCCATATAAGATTTTCAAGGCTAAAATATTTATGAGAGCAAAAAGCCTCATCTTTCTCCCATGGAGTGACTGGTAGATTCTAAATGCTGAACTGGTGATTAGTAGCCCAACTCATATGGATGCGAAAGCTGGACAGTGAATAAGGAGGATC
>NW_006424544.1:0-1270 GCF_000296735.1 Chrysochloris asiatica | reverse complement strand
TTCTGAATTCCTTCTCAGGCAGATCCAGTGCCTGCTCTTCTATTGGACAGTCTATATCTGCTTCCAGCTCATTTGTATCAGTTACTTTTTTCTGTTTTTGAACATGTGTTGAGATCTTAAATTGTGTTTTCTTGGACATTTTCAGTAGTTTTGTGGGTTTTTAATGCTTAAATGGATGTATGTTGCTTTGTTGTTAAGCTTACTGAATGTTTCCTGGTGGATATGATTTGGACATAGGCTTCCCTTTTCATGTATAATGCCTAGCAGCTGGTTTTGGCTCTTGTCCAGATTGTGGGATATTACAGGTTATGCTTGTAGCTTGGCTATATGAGCACAACTGCTGTCACTTCTTGGGTAAGGTAGGGGGAGAAAGCTCCCATCCCTGGGAAAAGAGTGAGGCCAAAAGAACCAAGGACAGAAACAATACAAAAGCAGAGACAGAAACCACCAATCAAAAACAAAAATAAAATCTTAATTGACTATCCAGTGGTCTTGCTGTGCAGGTAGGGAGAAAGTGTCCAACCCAGGTCAACTTTGGAGCTTGGTCCCAGAGTCAGACATCCCAGAGTCAGCCTGAGGGATTCCTTTCTGTGCCATGAGAAAACTGTGGGTGCAATGCTGGGCCCTTTTGGGGGTGTGCTTCCACCTGCTTAAAGGCGTCTGGGTTAGGCAGTGAGGGTGCGATCATAGTGAAGAGGAAAGATATGTGAAAAATGAAAAGTGAAAGATGAAAAATCGGTCACATCTGTTCCTCTAGATGCTAGCTTGTGGCTTCTGGCACCTTCATCCACTGCCAGATAAATTCAGAAATTGATGTATTTTGCTTCCACAGGTAGATTTATCCATAGGTAGGCACTGGAAACTGGCACCCATCACCTTATACAAGATTCAAATATCTGCCACTGTTCCACAGACTGCTCCTTCTCTACTTTTTCTGCACTTTCGCAAAGGAGTTTTTACTATCTTTTCATGCTTTACCCGCCCCCAAACCAAAGTCCAGTAATCCGCTTTCTAACAGTGAAACTCAAAGGGAACACATGAACAGTCTTGTATGGTCACTGGTAACCCCCCTGGTCAACTTGTGAGTGGAAATGGGGGAAATGCCGCATTAAAGACATGGGCTGAATTTGGCCAAGTTCCATAGACCTCAGCTCCTTATGACCTTGAGATGAGAGAGAGAAGAGGAAGGATTGATTGGTTTGATGTTCAGGGACACGTATGAACTCCTTAACCCAAGAGTGCTGACCTAGCCACTGGGGGCAAGAGTTAA
>NW_006424543.1:0-1341 GCF_000296735.1 Chrysochloris asiatica | reverse complement strand
TTGCAGTTACCAGTTCAGTGCTTATGTTACCGTGTCACTCTAGGGTTCACAGTTCTTCACAGCATTCTATTACTATCCTTTTTATATCCATTGTTTCTGTTGTAATATCACCCATTTAGTTTCTTATTCATGTTATTTACATCTTTGTTTTCTTTGTTAAATGCACCAACGGTTTGTTGATTTTTATTAATCGTTTCAAAGAACCACCTTGTCTTACTAACATTCTTTCTATTGTTTTCTGTTTGATTTCTTTCTATTCTAATCATTATTATTTCTTACTTTGTTGTTCTTTTTTCTAATTGTTGGAAAGGTTGGGTTAGGGTGTTGCTTGTGACTCTTTCTTCTTTTTGGGTGTGCGCCTTTATTGCTGGAAATGTCGTCTCAGCACTGCTTTTGCTCTGTTCCTAAGGTTTCAGTATGTTGTAGTTTTGTTCTCATTTGATTCAAGGACATTTTTTATTTCATTTTTTACTTCTTTTCTTACCAAGGGTGTTATTCAATTTTTATGTATTTCATTTTTTTCTTGCTCTTCCTATTGTTAATTTCTACTTTTATAGCATGATCTGAGAAGATATTGTATAGAATTTCAATGTTTTTAAATTATTGAGGCTTGCTTTGTGGCGTAACATATGGTCTATTCTGGAGAATGTCTCACGTGCACTGGCAAAGAATGTATTTTGTGTTTTTGTTGAGTTGAATGTTCCGTATAGTTCTCTGAGGTTAAGTTGGTGGATTATGTTGTTTAGCTCTGTGTCTTTGTTGAGTTTCTTTTTAGTTCTTATGTCCTTCATTGAAAGTGATGTATTAAAATATCTGACTATTATTGTAGAGGTGTGCTCGTGGCATAATGGGTCACACATTGGGCAGTTACTACAGGTCAGCAGTTCAACTCCACCAGGCACTCTGAGGGAGTAAGATGAGGCTTCCTGTTCCCATAAAGATTTATAACTCTATACAGAGTTGTTGTAAGTAGGCACTGACTCAATGGAACACACCAATTATTGTTGTTGTTGTCAGGTGCCATCAAGTCAGAACCGACTCATAGCGACCCCTTGCACAGCAGAATGAAACAATGTCTGATCCTGGGCCAACCTCACTACCGCTGCCACACTTGACGCCATCAATGATGTCACCTGGCTAATCCATCTCTTTGGGGCTCTTCCTCTTTTTCTCTGACCCTCCACCTTACCCAGCATGACATCCTTCTCCAACAACTGTTCTCTCCGGACAGTGTGTCCAAAATATGAGAGACGAAGCCTAGCCATCTTGGCCTCCAAGGAGCACTCTGGTTGCACTTCTTCCAAAACAGATCTATTGGTTCTTTTGGCAGTCCATGGCACT
>NW_006424542.1:0-1301 GCF_000296735.1 Chrysochloris asiatica | reverse complement strand
CTAAGATTCATGTTGGACAACATGAAGAGGAATAACTTAAGAATTATCGGCATTCCAGAACAAGAAGAATCACACAAGTTCACAGAAGAAATTATTGAAGAACTGCTGGAAGAAAACTTTTCTAACATCCTGAAAAGTGAAAATATGTACATTCAAGAAGCTCAACGAACCCCAGGAAGGACAGACCCCAAAAGAAAATCACCGAGACATACCAAAATCAAGTTCTCCAAAACCAAAGATAAGGAGATACTCCTGAAAGCAGCTAGGGAAAAAAGAAGTGTTACATACAAAGGCAAGCAAGTAAAATTAAGCTCAGATCTCTCAGCAGAAACCATGCAAGCAAGAAGGCAATGGGGAGCCATACATAAAACTCAGAAAGAAAAAAACATCCCAACCAAGAATCCTTTATCCAGCAAAGTGATCAATCAAATATGATGGTGTAATCAAAACATGCTAGGCTACAGAGAAGCTAAGGGATTTTTCCAAAGCCAACCCTGTGGTACAAAATATCTTAAAGAGAGTTCTGTGAACAGAGAACCAACAAGAACAGACAACAACCACAGATTGAGGTATGTGGCAGAACCTTCCAAAACTAAATTGACAGAAGGAAGAGTCGAGAATAGAACAAAACTATAAGAAAAAACGCAAAGAATCTGTGAGTTCAGTCAATGATTAAAACAATTACAATGTAAAAGAAGTACACATGTAGGAACAGAGATATAGATGGTGAGGTCAGGTAGATTACAGGATAAAATACACTGCACTAAATGGAGGGAAATGTTAATGGACTATAAGGTAACTTCAAAAAAAAATTAACACTTCACAACATACTAAGAAAATGAAAATCCAAGAAGAACATGAAAACATTAAAATTATGAGGAAACTCACAAGAAAAAAAAACAAAACTTAAAAAATATGAACTCAGCAAAGGAAGACAAACAGAACAAAGAAAGTAGCAACACCACAAAAACACAAACGTAATGGCAGCAATTAATCCATACCTATAAAAATTACACTGAATGTAAACGGATAAGAAAACCAGAGGCTTTAAAATGATGTCTTCAAGAAACAGAGACAAAACTATATTAAAAGTCAAAGGATGAGGAACAAACAAGATGGCGGATCGGGTGGACGTATAGCAGAGAGCTCCGCCAACAACAACACAGAATACCCGACCAAGCAGGCTCAGGAGCCGGTCCCAGAACTCTGAACCACATATAAAGGAATACTTAGAAGGTTGGAATGCTCACAGCTGGGGGAATTTGTGGCAGAAGCAAGGAATCTATTGCTTTCTAGTCCAG
>NW_006424541.1:0-1341 GCF_000296735.1 Chrysochloris asiatica | reverse complement strand
TCTTATCAATGGAGAAAAGATTGAAGTTGTCAAAGACTGCATTCTTCTTGGATCCATCAACTCTTGGAAGCAGCTGTCAAGAAATCAAACAACATATTACATTAGGCAAATCTGCTGCACAAGACCTATTTAAAGTGTTGGAGAGCAAAGATGTCAGCTTGAGGACTAAGATGCGCCTGACCCAAGCATAGTATTTTCACTAACCTCATATGCATGTGAAAGATGGACAGTGAATAAGGAAGACTGTAGAAGAATTGATGCCTTTGAGTTATGGTGTTAGAGGAGAATATTGATAGTGCCATGGGCTGCCAAAAGAACCAACAGATTTGTGTTGGAAGAAGTGCAGCCAGAGTGCTCCTTGGAGGCCAGGATGGCCAAACTTTGTCTCCCATTCTTCGGACATGTTGTCAGGAGGGACCAGTTGCTGGAGAAGGATATCATGTTTGGTAAAGTGGTTGTTGTTGTTGTTAAGTGCCATTGAGTCAATTCTGACCCATAGTGACCCTGTACAGGGTTTCCAAGGAGCTGCTGGTGAGCTTGAACTACTGACCTCGGAGTTCAAACGACTTTGCAGTCGAAGCCTTAGCCCACAGCGCCACACCAGGACTCCTGGTAAAGTGGAGGGTCAGAGAAAAAGAGGAAGACCCCCAGCGAGATGGACTGGCATCAATGGGCTCAAGCATGGCAACGATTATGAGGTTGGGCCAGGACCGTGCAGTGTATTGTGCTGTTGTGTATAGGGTCACTATGGGTCGGTACTCGATGCACCTAACAACAACAACAACAATGTAACTATTCTTCATTATACAGTCTGATATAATTATCCTCCATATTATTTGTTGTAAATCTTAACCTCTGTGTGTTAATGAGGAGTCCTGGTATGGTGCTGTAGGATAAGCACTGGACTACTAACAGAGAAATCTGAAGTTCAAACCCACCAGCCGCTCCTTGTAAACTCCATACAGGGACACTCCAAGCCGGAACCGACTTGTCATCCCTTTAACAACAACAATAGCAACAACATGTGTTAATGAAGTAGGATTCATGTAGGGGGTATCTTAAGTCACAGCCTTATAAGAGGGCTTGACTCAATTCTTATTCTTGCTCAAAACATGCCCGTACTCTGATGTAAGAGAAATTTCCTTGTGACTGTGTCCTGCGTTCACTTCATACTGTTGTTGTTGTCAGGTGCCATCGAGTCGGAACCGACTCATAGCGACCCCATGCACAGCAGAATGAAACAATGTTCGATCCTGGGCCAACCTCACTACCGCTGCCACACTTGAGTCCATCAATGATGCCACCTGGCTGATCCATCTTGTTGGGGGTCTTCCTCTTTTT
>NW_006424540.1:0-1327 GCF_000296735.1 Chrysochloris asiatica | reverse complement strand
TACTAGTCCTGGGGTGGTACTATAAGCTAAACATTGGGCTGCTAACCACAAGGACGCAACAATTCAAACCCACCATTTGCTCCTTAGAAACCCTACGCAGGGTCTCTATGAGTTGAAACAGACTCAATGGCACTTAACAACAACAACCTCCTAATAACATGCCTCAAATACCTAAGACAAAGGCTTGTCATCTGCTCAGAAGCATTTGGCTATATACTTCTTCTGAAACTGTACATTTTTAACAGAGCAGAGAGCATAAGCTTTCTCCCACAGAGCAGCTGGTGGGTTTGAGCTGCCAACCTTGGTGGGTTTGAACTACCCAATGTTTAACCCACTGTGACACCCAGGCTCCTTACCAACAACACACACCAAAGCCAATCAAAGATTTCCACAGACCAACCACCAAGTTATGTGGATGATGGCATCTTGAGAGACACTCTGACGTGGACTTGTTTGTCCTCATCCCCTGGGGATTCAGCATGACAAGTGATAATCTGTAGGGTTAGTGTCTGTCCTCAGCATCACTGTTATTCAAAGATTTGGAGAGTGAATGCTACATTACAGTTATATCAGTCATTGTGGCTCCTGCTGTCGTGGTTGGTTGTGTTGACTCCATTCTGACTCACATGTGTAGGGCAGACCGGCTCCATAGAATGTTCAAGGTTGTGCCTTTCAGAAGCAGAGCTACAATCTGTTTTCCATGGTTCCTCGGGGTGGATCTGAACTGCCAACCTTTCAGCTAAGAGCTGAGATACCACACATAAAATAGAAGGCACGGTCCAAACAAGTTTCAAAAAAT
Organism: Chrysochloris asiatica; assembly: GCF_000296735.1. NCBI lineage: Eukaryota > Metazoa > Chordata > Mammalia > Afrosoricida > Chrysochloridae > Chrysochloris > Chrysochloris asiatica. Next base: position 528 of record NW_006424540.1, on the reverse strand, counting down.
AAAACTAAGAAAGAAAAGATTTCAAGAAGGTTTTGGTTGTGACAGGCAGGCCCTGGTCCCACTTCTCCTAGAAGTGTTGGTTTGAGAAATGCTTCATAAATATGTTCCTCTTACCGGACCTTTGGATGATAAAGATGCTTCAGTCCTGATAGAAATTCATCTCAAATGAAAACAACAACAAAATTGGTGCTGTTCTGGGAACTGTCTAGAAACACCTTTTCTTCAGTGAGGACAGCAGGCCCAAGGCAAAACTGCCAAGGCTTTCTGGCCACAGGTTTGTCTTCCCTACTTTGTCCTCCAGGAAAGGCAGTTTTACCTCTGTCCACCTCACCCTATAGGCACCCAGGCACTCACTCACTATATACGCTGTTGTTAAGTGCTGTTGAATCAGTTCCAACTCATAGCAGCCTTGTCTGGGGTTTCCAAGGAGCAGTTGGTGAGTCTGAACCACCTGTCTTGCAGTTAGCAGTCTGATGCTTATCCTATAACACCACACTAGGACCACTCTCTCTCTCTCTCTTAAATTAT
>NW_006424539.1:0-1268 GCF_000296735.1 Chrysochloris asiatica | reverse complement strand
GTGACAACTATGTCGGGGTCAGACCCCGACAGATAACTGCAAATAAAACAAATTGTGACCCACACATAATTCAAATGATAAATATACCCCAAAAGCTGAAACATAATGGTAATTTCATTTAGATCACAAAACATTTTTATCTAATACTGTTTCATTACTTGGTTCCAAAACTTACTTAGTTGCTTCCTTTGAAAATAAAGTTATCCTTCAATAAATAGACATTGTATTTGTTGTTAAGTGCTATCAAGTCAGTTCTGACTCAGAGTGACTCAATATATGGTTTCCAAGCAGCGGCTGATGAGTTCAAACGGCTAGGGCCAGAACCTGCTTAGGTTTAGAGATCAGAATAACAAGGTGCAGTCACCATATGGTGGTATGGCCTTGGACAACAAAGAGAAAAATTGTTGTTGTTAAGTGATGTACAGTCAGTTCCAACTCATAGTGGCCCAGTATAGGGTTTCCAAGTTAACGACTGGAGATCTTGAACCACTGACATTCAGGTTCAAACTGACCTTGTAGTTGACCTCATTAACCATAGCACCACACCAGACCTCTACACAGAGAAGCTATTGTTGTTGTTAAGTTGCTGAGTCAGTTCTGACCCACAGTGACACTGTAAAGGGTTTCTGAGGAGTAGCTGGTGAGCTTGAACCACCAACCTTGCTGTTTGAACTGACTTTGCAGTCTAGCCCTTTGACTTACAGCACCACACTAGCCTCCATAAAGAGAAGTTGTTGTTGTTAAAAGTGCCATCAAGTCAGTTCCAATTGACAGCAACCCTGTATAGGGTTTCCAAGGTACAGCTGGTGAACCTGAGCCACAGACTTAACATATCAAACAGACTTTGAGGCCAGCACATTAACCCACAGAACCACACCAGGATTCCATAAGAAGTAGCAATCAGAAATAGAAGCAATAGAGATCACATTGCAGATGAAGGTGCATTCTGATAAAGGTGACTCCTTAGTAAAAGTACTGAAGCATCAGCATGTAAAAAACATGAATCCTTATGTTTGCATCAACATTTCCATTTACTTTTTACCAAGTACCCTTTAGCAGGATCTCACATATAAAAGTTACTGCTTTTTTTTTTTTTAATTTCCCCTTAATCCATTAAAAAAATCTCTGATAAAATAAACTTTAAGGCAAAAACCAGCATAATAGATAAAGAAGTACATTATCTCATGATTAAAGGGACAATAGAACAAGAATGATATAACCATAATAAATATCTATGCTCCCAAGGAAAGAGTTCCAAAATATATAAA
>NW_006424538.1:0-1290 GCF_000296735.1 Chrysochloris asiatica | reverse complement strand
GGTATTTCTATTTCCAACCTTCTAAGGAAGCGTCATATTGCTTTCCAGAAAGGTTGGACCATTTTGCAGTCCCACCAGCAATGCAGGAGTGTCCCAGTCTCTCCACATACCTGCCAGCATTTATTGTCCCCTACTTTTTTGGCCTTTGCTGTTGTTGCTGGTGTGAGATAATATCTCATTGTTGTTTTGATTTGCATCTCTCTAATGGCTAGTGATCATGAACATTTGTTCATATGCTTGTTGGCTGCCTGTGTATCCTCCTTGGTGAAGTGCTTGTTCATGTCCTGTGCCCATTTTTTAAGTGGATTATTTGTCTTTTTCTTGTAGAGGTGTTGTAGCTTCCTATATATTTTAGAAATGAATCCCTTTTCTGATGTGTCATTGCAAAGATTTTTTTCCATACTGTGGGTTCCCTTTTTACTCTTTTAGTAAAGTCTTTTGATGCACATACGTTTTTAATTCTTAGTATGTCCCACTCATCTATTTTGAATACTTTTGTTTGTGTGGTTTTCAAAATGTTTTGTAGTCTGTGTATTCCCTCATATTTGTCCCTATTTTTTTCATTGATGGCCTTCATAATTCTGGGATTCACATTTAGGTCCTTAATCCATGTTGAGTTGGTTTTTGTATAAGGAGCTTCATTAAAATTATATTTAAAAGCTATTTGCTTACTAGGTACCAGGCTATGACTGATCTTCATAATAAATAAATAGAGCAGATACTATGATTGTTCCCATATTAAAGCTGAGGAAATGGAAGTTACAGAGGCCCAAAGTCTTACAGCCAATAAAAAGCAAAGCAGTAGTTCAAAAGAGGGAACAAGTCCTAACAGCAAGAATCATTCCCACACCCTCCACACACAGAGTAAACAGCGATGGGCAACTTGGACATTGGCTACCCAAAATGGGGGGTAGGGGGCTACAAAGGCAAGAAGTGACTGGCTTACAAGCTTTCAAAAGGGAACCTAGATACAGAGGGCCTGGAGGAAGGTAGAATCTCCAGTGAGTAGTATTCAATCTAACTAGGCGGGGCTGATGCAATGAAATGCAGACAGATCTCTTGTGATACAATAGTGAATAATTGTTATCAGGACTGATTGTGAGGGTTGGAAACATAAAGGTAGATGTTTTATAACAAGGAGGGGAGTGATTAACTTTTCAGTCTAGGAACGGAGGTCCCTAGGACCATCAAGGGAGAAAAGCAGAGAGCGGGACCCTACCAGAGAAGCAGTGATGCCTGAAATGGAGTCAGAGATGATGACGTGGAGCAATGGAGCAGCTGGAGACTTTA
>NW_006424537.1:0-1312 GCF_000296735.1 Chrysochloris asiatica | reverse complement strand
AAAAAAAAAAAAAAAAGAATGGAATCACACTATATACAATGGAGTTTCAGAAAGTTTGTGGGAAAATGGAATAAAAAGATAAGGGAATTATTTTTAGGCTTTTATTGTGAATTGAGTGATACTTTACAGGGCAAATCATCAGTTTTGTACTCAACCAATCATATTTTGTTTCATTGCAATGATTATAATCCTTTCTTTTTTTTAATGGACACAAAACACATAGAAAATATATATCCCTTTAAATGACCAAAAGGCACATTTTGCAAGCCAGCCTCCTGCTTGCTGGCACATAGCTTTTCTCATTCCATCAGTCTGGAATCCTCAGTTACCATATCTCTCTATGCCATTGTCTCTGCTGCTGCTGCTTTTCTGGATTGGATCTGATGCTCTGCTCATGCTCTTCCTTCTTTATGGCCCTAGGATTCTTTGTTCTTGGAATAAAAGATTAACTACCCCCAGTTTATGTTTCACATCTTCTACCTTTACAGTTGTGGCAATTGCAATTAGTCATGATAACAATTACTCACTATTGAATCAAAAGAATCCTATCCACATCCTCCCCCCATTCCCTTTTACCAGACCTATCTGGATGAGAGGAGATCAATTCAGTGGGGATTCTACCTTACATTCCTCATTGTGAAACTAAGAACACTCTTGAAAGCTTGCTAGCCAGCCACTTTGTGCCTGCTGCTGTTGTTGTTGTTAAGTACCGTAGAGTTTGTTCTGACTCATAGTGACCCTGAACAGGGTTTCCAAGGCTGTAAATCTTTATGGGAGCAGAAAGACTCATCTTTCTCCTGCAGAATGGCTGGCAGTTTTGAACTATAGACCTTGAGGTTAGCAGCCTGATTCGTAACCACTATGCTACCAGAGCTCCTCATTTTTGATATCCAATGTATAAGTTGCCCATCCCTATCAACCCTGTGTACTGAAGGAACAGGCTTGATCCTTAATATGAAGAAGCCTTCACTTTTGGGTGGAATTTTGAACATCCACAAGCAAAGGTCCTGTTAATTGTAGCAATGTACTTTTTTTTTTTTTAATTGAACAGTACATGTATTCATATTATTCAAAGTCAAAGAAATGTAAATTGCCTTTCAGAAGACAGAAACTAGCACTTGTTACTAATCATTATGTTTTAAATATTTCTTTAGAATTGTTTAAGAAACTAGTTAAAATGCTTTATTTTAAGTTAACTTGTAAAATTCATTATCATACGAAGTATATTTTCTACATGCATTCAATGAAAATATATAATAAATTTTTTTTTGCTTCTTGGGCATAGTTATATAATTTTGAGGATTTCATTACA
>NW_006424536.1:0-1291 GCF_000296735.1 Chrysochloris asiatica | reverse complement strand
ATGGTTCAATATTAGGAAAACAATCAATATAATCCACCCCATAAATAAAACAATGGAAAGATTCACATGATCATATCAACTGATGCAGTAAAAGGTATTTGATGAAATCCAGTGTCCATTTCTTATAAAAACATTTACCAAAATAGAAATAGAAGAAGAATTCCTCAACATAACTAAGGGCATATATACAAATCCAATATCCAACATTACTCTCAATGGGCAGAAACTCAAAACATTCCCTTTGTGAACAGGAACCAGGTAAGAATGCCCTTTATTACCACTCATATTCCATATAGGGGGAATCTTGGTGTGGCACTGTGGGTTAATGCGCTTGACTGCAAAGTCAGTTTGAACTGCAAGGTCGGCAGTTCAAGCTCACCAATCACTCCTCAGAAACCCTATACAGGGTTGCTATGGGTCAAAAACAACTCGATGGTACTTAACAACAGCAACAACATTCCAGCTCCAACATTGGTAGTCCTGGTGTAGTGCTGTGGGTTAATGTGCTAGACTGCAAAGTCGGTGTGAACCACAATGTCAGTGGCTCAAGTGCACCTGTTGCTCCTTGGAAACCCTATACAAGGTTGCTATGGGTTGGAACCAAGTTGACAACACTCAACAACAACAACAATTCAATACTGCACTGGAAGTCTTAACCAAAGTTATAAGGCAAGAAAGGGTAATTAATGACATTCAAACTGACAAAGAAAGAGTAAAATTCTATCTATTTGCAGCTTATATGATCCTATACATAAAACCTGGTGGTGATATAGGATCAGCACTGGACTGTGAACCAGAAGGTCAGCAGTTCAAGTGCAACAGCTACTCCTTGGAAACCCTATACAGGATCGCTATGAGTTGGAAATTACTTGATGGCACTTAACAACAAGATGCAAAGAAACTCCCAAAGGCTCAGCAATAAAATGATTGGAACTCATTGAAAGATTCAACAAAGTGGCAGGGTAGAAGATCAACATACAAAATTCACTTGGATTCCTTTAAACTAATAAAGACAGCTCTTAAATGGAAATCAGGAAAGCAATATTATTTACAATAGCCACCCAAAAGAAGAAGTACTTAGGAATACATTACAGCAGAGAGTCAAAAGACCTATACAAAGAAAACTATAAAACACTACTACAAGAAATCAAAATAGACTTACAAAAAATGGAAGACTATACCATGCTTATGGATGGGAAGGCTTAACATTGTGAAAGTATCAATACTACCCAAAGCAGATTCCAACATTTTTCTTTAAAGAGATGCAAAAGCTTATCACTAACTTTATATG
>NW_006424535.1:0-1342 GCF_000296735.1 Chrysochloris asiatica | reverse complement strand
GTACAGGGTTGCTATGAGTCAGAACCGACTCCACAGCATATAACAACAACAACAAAATATATACATATATGTGGGGAGTGTGGAGTCTCTATGCGATAAGCACTGGGCTGCAAACCACAGGGTCAGCAATCCATGTCTACCAGCTGTTCTGCAGAAGATCAAGGTTTCTGCTGCCATGAAGATTTAAAGGCTTGGAAACCCTATACTTGGTCACTGTGATTCGGAACTGACTTGACACTTTACAGCAACAAATTTATACTTATATATACATATACACATACAAACATATACTTCATGTGTGTAATACATATGTTGTTGTTAAGTGCTATTGAGTCAGTTGAGACTCATACTGACCCTGTATAGGGTTTCCAAGGAGCAACTGGTAAGTTTGAACCACTGACCTTGTGATTAGCAGTTCAGTGCTTATCCTATTACATGACACCAGGACTCCTTGTACATGTATATTTGTATATACATATATGCACAAATAGGCTTCAAAAAGTGTGTGGAAAAATTCTGTCATCTTTTAATTTCTTATATCCATTAACTCCTTGAAGCCCTCTCATGTATGTGTGCATGTGTGTGTATATATGAAGATGTATATCCATCTTCAAAGGTTAGGTCATTTCAAATATATGTTATTGTTGTTGTTGTTAGGTGCCCTTGAATTGAATCTGACTCATAGTAACCCGATGCACAACAGAAAGAAACACTGCCTGGTCCTGCACAATTGCATCCTTGCAATTATTCTTTCTCTTGAGCCCATTGTTGCTGCTACTGTATCAGTCCATCTCATTGAGATCTTCCACTTCTTTGCTGAATCTCCACTTTACCAAGCATGGTGTCCTTCTCCAGAGATTAGTCACTCCTGGTAATATGTCCAGCATATGATATCCTGTAGGTACATGGATATTATCCTATCACAGACAGCCTTGTACCTCATGACTGATCTGGCTATGTTCTTTTTTACAATGAATGCAACACCATTCCTCTTCAATTTGTCATTCCTGGCATAGTAAACCACAGTGTTTGTAACATAGTAAACCATAGTAGTTGTCAGATTCAAAATGGCCAATACCAGTCCATTTTAGATCACTAATGCCTAAGATATGGATGTTTATGCATTCTATTTCATTTTTGACAATTTCTTATTTTCCTAGATTCATACTTAGTACATTCAATGTTCCTATTATTAATGGATGTTTACAGCTGTTTCTCTTCATTTTGAGTTGTGCACCATCAGCAAATGAAGGTCCCTTCAGCTTTTCTCCCACGGGCTTTACTCCGTTCGCATCATCACAGTCAACTTTACTTTGAGGAGGCAGCTCTTCCACAGTCACAT
>NW_006424534.1:0-1342 GCF_000296735.1 Chrysochloris asiatica | reverse complement strand
TTAGAGTAATTGAGGTCTAGCTGCAGATGACAGTCAGTTCCAGGTATCAGGGACTGCACAGAGAGGTTTTAGTGCCAGCCATGAGCCTTTTGGCCTAAGGGACTTTTACTATTAGGACTCAAAAGCCAGGAGACCATGAGAAGCTCAATATTTTGTGACTGTTAGATCAATCCACAAATACTTATTCAGCACTATCGTGTTCCAGTCCTCTGCTAGGCCCTGGGGCCATGGCAGTGAGTAGGAGAGGCATGGGCCCTGCCCCCACTAGCCCATCAAGAGTGGCTGAGCATCTGGCAGGAGTCCAGTAAGCTAATAGACTCTGGGAGTAGGAGGGAGGTAAGAACCACACAATTACCACTGCACACAAGGGAGAATATCACTGAATACTTTTGGAAGGGGAGTAATGAGTGCAGAAAACATGGGGGATTTGAGCTGCTCTGAAAGGAAGGGTAAATGTGAATGACGGGGAGCAGAGAATGAAAAGCATTTCAGCTGGAAAGGAAAGGCAGCCCAGGCTCAGGGCCAGAAAGCAAGGAACTGTGGGTAGAATTGTTGAGGTACAAATGTGGTTGTGTGCCCTTTAGTCAGATCCAATTCATAGCGACCCTGTATAGGGTTTCTGAGGCTGAAATCTTTATGGGAGCAGAAAACCTCATATTTCTCTCTTGGAGTGGCTGGTGGATTCAAACTGCTGACATTGTGGTTAGCAGCCCAATGAGTAACCCACGACACCACCAGGACTCTTTACAAATAAGGTAAATGGAATTAAAAAACCAGAACAAAAAATAAAAACACTAAATCTTTCCTTGGCAATAGTATCCTTTTGATGCTGAAACAAATAGGGAAAGGAACTTGCTTGCTAAAGAGCATGCAAGTCTGTTTCTGTTCCTTACAGAGTAGAATGCAAATCTGAGCTTCACGGGTGAGATGGGGCTGGGAGAGGAGAGGGTAAATGTGCCTGTCCCTAGCTTGGTTCTGTGACTGACACAGAATTTTCTCAAATCCACAATGAACTAATTTTTTCAAAGGATTCCTTGTTCAGAATCTTTGTTAAAGCCTTTTTTCAAAGTCTTAAGGAAATCTCCTTCCCTTGGATCCACTTACTCTACAGAGGACAGTTTCTTATTTTCCCATAAAGGAATGTGACTCTTGCTTTGTCTATTCAGGGACAATTTGGTGCTGGGCCATTTTGTAATCCCCCTGCTTCCACTCCTAGTGCCTTGATAGAGTCTGGAGCTTGGGATTTGAACTAGTCTGAAGTTGCTATGCCATGAGAATGTTTAAGTCTAACAGGAGAACAAACAGCCTGACTATGAATATCAGACCAACTTAGAGTAATTGA
>NW_006424533.1:0-1306 GCF_000296735.1 Chrysochloris asiatica | reverse complement strand
CAATCTCTCTGTATCCAAGAGCCCTGTTGTTCAAAGGTTTTGCATACATCATTATTTGCCTCTGTCCCACTTCAGCTTCACATTCATCCTATCGGATTTTATTTCATTGCAATGATTAAAATCCCCTCCATGCATCATCAAATAATGAAAAGATACACCCCACAGGCCTGCCCCCACTGGGCTGTCAGCAAACAGCTCCTCTCCCTCCCTGAGTCCCGTGTCCCCAGCCACTCAATCTGTTCATGCCATCATAGTCCCCCCCAATATTTTGGGTCTGGGTAGTTTCCAGCCCCTCCCCAAGGTATTCCAGTTAGTTATAGGCTGGATATGGGACCACATGTTTTCTGTTGTGAGGCTACCCTCCCCCCCCAAGTGTCTCTTTCACAATGGTAGGCAAGGGAAACCAAGATTCAAAAGACAGCCAAGCATCCTAACATTACTTCCCTCTTTTCCCCCTTTAAAGCCATGGCTCAATCCCTGTATCCTGAAGCCCTGTTATTCCAAGGTTGTGCATACATCTTCATTCAAACCATGTCTAACCTAGCCCATGTGAACCTGCCCAACCATTGTCCCATCAGCCTTGTTCTTCTTTTTTCCCTCCCCCTTCTTGTGTATTACAAGTCCCCCCACCCCACCCCAGGCTGTCCTGTGTCTATTCCCTACCCTGTTCTCTTTCTGCCCCTCCCTCCCTCCCTCCCCACCTCTCATCCCATACATACCAGTGATCAACACTTATATATATAGATCCCCCCCCCCTTTTTGGGTGGGCTCTTTTTATTTTTTTACAATAATGGTCTTATGCAGTATTTCTCCTTTTGTGACTGATTAATTTCACTCAAATAATGTCCTCAAGGTTCATCCATGTTATGAAATGGCTTGTACCTTCCTTGTTGTTCTTCAAGGTAGCATAGTATTCCATTGTGTGTATGTACCAAAGTTTGTTTATCTATTCTTCAATTGATGGGCATTTTGGTTGTCTCTGTTTTTTTGCTATTGTAATTAGTGCTGCTATGAACATTGGTGTTCATATATCTACTTGTGTTATGGCTTGTATTTCTTGTGGGTAAATACCAAGTAGAGGAATTGCTAGATCATATGATATTTCTATTTCCAATCTTCTGAGGAAGCACCATATTGCTTTCCAGAGTGGTTGGAACATTTTGCAGTCCCACCAACAATGTAGGAGGGTCCCAGTCTTTCTGCATCCTCATCAGCATTTGTTGTCCTCTGCTTTTTTGATCTTTGCTATTATTGCTGGTTTGAGATGATATCTCATTGTCGTTTTGATTTACATTTCTCTGATGGC
>NW_006424532.1:0-1230 GCF_000296735.1 Chrysochloris asiatica | reverse complement strand
ATCAGAAGCCTACTATGTCCTATCTCGGAGTTCGCAAAAACACTGTCATATGACTAATCCTATGTGCATCTCCAACAACCTCAGAGTCGATGCATCAGGCAGTATTTATTCCCACTTTACAGATAGGTTAAGAGACTTGCCTGAGAGCTCACAGCTAGAAAAGGGTAGAATTTGGACTCGAATCTAGCCGTTTTAAATTTGAGCCTGAGCTTTTGGTGCTGTGCCAGGTTACTGAAATTGTACCAAGTGATGGTACAAGTGCTTTAAAGATGGAGTCATCATCCTATTGAGTCATTTATAAGAATGGTTCAGCATCTAACTTAGTTCCTTGGATTACTATCTCTTCCCCTGATGGTTCTGATAGTTAGACTGTCTGGAATGGGAATTCAGCCTGTTTGGTTCTTGGCAAGCAACAAGCTATCTCAGCCAGGAAAGGTAAGAACACAAGACCATCATTTATCATTCAGCCTGATAGTGGCTTTATGCTTCTATGGGCCTTGTGTTTTCAGTGAATGATTAGAATGGAAATACTGTTTTTAGGGTTGTTGTTGTTGTTGTTATGTGCCGTAGAGTCGGTTCTGACTCATAGAGACCCTGTATAAGGTTTCTGAGGCTGTAAATCCTTATGGGATCAGAAAGCCTCATCTTTCTCCTGCGGAACAGCTGATAGTTTCGAACTGCTGACCTTGCAGTTTGCAGTCCGATTCATAACCACGACGCTATCAGAGCTCCTTGTTTTTAGGGTAGTTAAGTCACAACAGGGAGTCTTGGTGTGGTGTTGTAGGATGAGCATTGGACCTAAAGCTTTGTTTGAACCAGAAGTTTTCTGATTCAAACTTACCAAATGCTCATTGGACACCCTATACAGTGTAGCTATGAGTCAGACCCGACTCAATGACACTTAACAATAACAAGCCATTATAGGTAAATAACAAACAAGCCATTATAGGTAAAAGGGGGAAACTGATTTACAAATAATGGGCACATAATAAGAAGCTTTGATGGCACAGCAGGTTAAGCACTAGGTTGTTAACCACAAGGTGGCAGTTCCAACCCCCCAGCCAATCCATGGGAGGAGAGGAGATTGCTTCAAGAAAGATTTAGTCTTGGAGAACCCAAAGGAGTGGTTCTCCTCTGTGCTATAGGGTCACTCTGAGTTGGCCTCAACTAGAGGGCAGTGGATTTCTTTTGGGTGGGGGGAAGGAACATAATAGTGGTGATGATGACACA
>NW_006424531.1:0-1343 GCF_000296735.1 Chrysochloris asiatica | reverse complement strand
CATGATATCCTTCTCCAGAGACTGGTCCCTCCTGACAATATGTCCAAAGTATGAGAGATGAAGTGTGGACATCCTGGCCTCCAAGGAGCAGTCTGGCTGCACTTCTTCCAACACACATTTGTTGGTTCTTTTGGCAGCCCATGGCACTTTCAATATTCTCCTCCAACACCGTAATTCAAATGCATCAATTCTTCTATGGTCTTCCTTATTCATTGTCCAGCTTTTGCATGCATATGAGGTTATTGAGAATACCATGGCTTGGGTCAGGCACACCTTAGTCTTCAAGCTGATGTCTTTGCTTTTCAACACTTTAAAAAGGTCTTGTGTAGCAGATTTGCCTAATGCAATACATCGTTTGATTTCTTGACTGCTGCTTTCATGAGTGTTGATGGTTGAGCCAAGAAGAATGAAGTCCTTGACAACTTCAATCTTTTCTCCATTGATAAGAATGTTGTTTATTGGTCGAGTGGTGAGGATTTTTGTTTACATTGAGATGCAATCCATACCGAAGGCTGTGCTCTTTGATCTTCATCAGTAAATATTTTAAGTCTTTTTCACTTTGGTTGTATCATCTGTATATCACAGTTTGTTAATGAGTCTTCCTCCAATCCTGATGCTATATTTTTCTTCATAGAACCCAGCTTCTTGGATTATTTACTCAGCATATAGGTTGAATAAGTATGGTGAAAGAATACAACTTTGTCACACACCTTAATTTTAAACCATTCAATGTTCCCATGTTCTGTTTGAACAATTGCCTCTTGGTCCATGTACAGACTCCTCATGAGCATAATTAAGTTTTCCAAAATACCCATACTTCGCACTGTTGTCCATAGCTTGTCATGATCCACACAATCGAAAGCCTTTGCATAGTCAATAAAGCACAGGTAAACATCTTTCTGATTTTCTCTTCTTTCATCCAAGATCCATCGGACATCAGCAATGATATCACTCGTTCCATGGCCTCTTCTGAATCTGGCTTGAACCTCTGGAAGTTCTCTGTCAATGTATGCTTACAGCCTTTTCTATATTACCTTTAGTAAAACTTTACTCACGTGGGATATCAAAGAGATTGTCTGATGATTTCCTCATTCCATTGGGTCACCTCTCTTTGGAATGGGCACAAATACGGATCTCTTCCAATCAGTTAGCCAGACAGTTGTCTTCCAAATTTCTTGACATAGATGAGTGAGTGCCTCCTGTGCCTCCTTCTTGAAAGATTTCCATTTTTATTCCATCAATTCTTGGTGCCTTGTTCTTTGCCAATTCCTTCAATGCACCTTGGACTTCCTCCTTCAGTATCATTGGCTCTTGATCATATGCTACCTCTTGAAATGGTTGAA
>NW_006424530.1:0-1343 GCF_000296735.1 Chrysochloris asiatica | reverse complement strand
GCAAGCCTGCCCCCCACCCCCACCCCCAGTCGTCAGTACACAGCCCCTCTCCCTCTCTGGGTTTAAAGTCCCCAGCCACTCCACCTCTCCACATAATCTTCTCTACCTCCGTCTGCTTCTCTGGGTAGAGGCCCCCAAACTGCTCTTCTCCCTTGATGATCCCAGGGACCTGTGCTCCTAAACTGCAAAGTTAATCACTCCCCTCCTTGCTACAAAACGTCTACCTTTACATTTCCAACCCTCACAAGCAGTCCTGATAACAATTATTCACTATTGTATCACAAGAAACCTATCCGCATTTCCTGTCATCAGCCCCGCCTAGACAGACTGGATACTACTCAGTGGAGATTCTGCCTTCCTTCATGCCCTCTGGATCTAGATTCGCTCTTGAAAGCTTGTAAGCCAGTCACTTCTTACCTTAGTAGTACCCCCATTTTGGGTAGCCAATGTCCAAATTGCCCATCCCTGTCTACTCTGTGTATGGAGGGGGTGGGAATGATCCTTGCTGTAAGGATCTGTTCCCTCTTTTGAACTACTGCATTCATAGGTGTAGGTCAAGTTCATCAAATTGTTATCGTTTTGGGTATAGAGTAATCCAACTGATTTTTGTATGTTGATCTTATACCCTGCCACTTTGCTGAATGTTCCAATGAGGTCTAGTAGCTTTTTTACTGAGTCTTTGGGGTTTTCTTCATATAGGATCATATTGTCTGCAAATAGGGAGAATTTTTACTTCCTCTTTGCCAATATGAATACCTTTAATTTCCCTGTCTTGACATATAGCTCTTGCTAAGGCTTCCAGCACAATATTGAATAGAAGCGGTGACAAAGGGCATCCTTGTCTGGTTCCTGTTCGCAGAGGGAAGACTTTCAGTTTCTCTTCATTGAGAGTAATGTAGGCTGTTGGTTTTGTATATATGCTCTTTATTATGTTGAGGAATTTCCCTTCAGTTCCTATTTTGTTGAGTGTTTTTTATCAGGAATGGATGTTGGATTTTGTCTAATGCTTTTTCTGCATCAATCGATATGATCATGTGGTTCTTTTCTTTGTTCTTATTTATGTGATGGATAATGTTGTTTGTTTTTCTAATGTTGAACCATCCTTGCATCCCTGATATGAATCCCACTTGATCATGATGTATTATCTTTTTGATGTCTTGATGGATTCTGTTGGTTAGGATTTTGTTGAGAATTTTTGCATCTATGTTCATGAGGGATATTGGTCTATAGTTTTCTTTCTTAGTAACGTCCTTCCCTGGTTTTCGTATGAGGGTTATACTTGCTTCTTAAAATGTATTAGAAAGTTTTCCATCCTCCTCTATATTCTGGAATAATTTGAGTAG
>NW_006424529.1:0-1343 GCF_000296735.1 Chrysochloris asiatica | reverse complement strand
TCACCTTCTAGCACTATATAGGACAATATTCTGTTGTGATTATCTTAGGATGGATTCAGTAGAGAAGCAAATCCAGTGAAAACAAAAGCAATGAAATCCACCAGAGAAGCAACTAGTGTGGCACTGTGTGTTAATGTGCTGGACTGTAAAGTGGGTCTGAATCGCAAGATTGGTGGTGGCCCCTCGGAAATCCTATACAGAGTTGTTGTGGGTCGGAACTGACTCAATGGCACTTAAAAACAAAGCATGTGTGTGTGTGTGTGTGTGTGTGTGTGTGTGTGCATGTGTGTGTACAGAGAGAGAGAGCCCTTGTGGAATCCTGGTGTGTTGATGTAGGATAAATACTGGCCCACAATGTAGGTTTGAATACAAGGTTGGAGGTTCAAATTTACTAGTCATTCCTCAGAAACCTTATACATGGTCACTATGACTTGGAACTGACTCAACTACACTTAACAACAGTAACAACATGTAGTCCTGGTAGCACAGTAGGTTATTTATTGGGCTGCGAACCACAATGTCAAATCATGAGCAGATCCATGGGAAAAAAATAAGGCTTTCAGTTTCCATAAAGATTTATAGTTTCAGAAACCCAATATAGGATCACAAAGACTCAGAATTGACTAGACAACATTATATATAGTTGAGTCGAATATATATATATATATACACACACATACCTGCTGTGTGTCTATGCTCCATTCTGATGACTAGAGGGGATGCCTGAATAAATGGACAAATCACCCCCATACCTAGAGAGTTCTACTATGTATGCACACAGATCTCCTCAAAATTTAAAGTGACAGTTTCCACTTAAAACCACACGGCCACCACTCATCTGTCAGTTTGTCGTACTGTGGTGGCTTGTGAGATGCTCTGATTCTGACAGCATGCCACAGGTATTTTAAGTACCAGCAGGGTCACCCATGGTGGTACTTTCAGATGAGCTTCCAGACAAAGACAGACTAGGAAGAAAGAGTGATGAACTACTTCTGAATATTTAGTCACTGAAAACCTTATGAAAGCAGAGAAACATTGTCAGATATAGTGCCAGAAAATGATCCCCTCAGGTTGGAAGGTATTCAAAATATGACTGGGAAAGAGCTGCCTCCTCAAAGTAGAACTGACTGTGAAAAAGCGAGTGGAGTAAAGCTTGTGGGAGAAAAGCCCGCGGGACCTTCATATGCTGATGGGGCACAAGTCAAAATGAAGAGAAACAGCTGTAAACATCCATTGAAAATCGGAACGTGGAATGTACAAAGTATGAATCTGGGAAAATTGGAAGTTGTCAAGAATGAAATGGAACGCATAAACATCGATATCTTAGGCATTAGTGAGCTGAA
>NW_006424528.1:0-1284 GCF_000296735.1 Chrysochloris asiatica | reverse complement strand
CACCAATGGAGTAAGAAGATTTAAACAACAAAATACAAAAAAAAACAAAACAAAAAAAACCTCAGACTATTTGGATGCGAAAATATAAAATACGCCGTTTACTCTGGATCCATCAAGGCAAGAGAAGTCAACCCATCGTTTCTAAGACTGAAAAGGGAACAAATGAGTAGTCTTGTATGCTTGCTGGTGACTGTCCTGGTCAACTTGTGAGTAGAAGTGGGGGAAACACAGAAAAGAAGATATGGACTGAGATTGGCCATATTCCATAGATATAAGATGACCCTGAAATGCCAGAGAGAAGAGGATGGTCTGGCTGGTTATAATTCAGGATGACTAACATGTGAACTCCCAAGCCCAAATACGCTGACCTAATGACTAGAGGCCCAGCACTATTCCATCAGTTTGTCATACTATTGTGGCTTGTGAGATACTGTGATTCTCGAAGCTATGCCACAGGTATTTTAAATACCAACAGGATCACCCATGGTGGACAGATTTCAGATGAACTTCCAGATGAAAACAGACTAGGAATAAGGATTGATGAACTACTTCTGAATATTTACTTAATGAAAACCTTATGAATAGCAGAGAAACACAGTCAGATATAGTGCCAGAAAATGAGCACCTCAGGTTGGAAGACACTCAAAATGCAACTGGGGAAGAGCTGCCTTCTCAAAGTGGGGTTGACTGTATTGATGCAAATGAAGTAAAGCCTGCAGGATCTTCATTGGCTGACGGGACACAACTCAAAATGAAGAGAAACAGCTGTGAACATCCATTAATAATAGGAACATGGAATGTACGAAGTATGAATCTAGGAAACTGGAAATTGTCAAAAATGAAATAGAATGCATAAACATCAATATTTTAGGCATTAGTAAGCTGAAATAGACTGGTATTGGCTATTTTGAATCTGACAACCACATGATTTACTATGCTGGGAATGCCAAATTGAACAGGAATGCTGTGGCATTCATTGTCAAAAGAACATATCCAGATCAGTCATGTGGTGCAAGTTGTCTGAGATAGGATAATATCCATGTGCCTATGGGAAAGACCAGTTAATACCAATATTATTCAAATTTACACACAAACCACTAAAGCCAGTGAGAATGGAATAGAAGAATTCTACCTACTTCTTCAATTTGAAATTGATCAAACATGCAATAAAGGTATAATGATCATTATTGGTGATTGGAATGCAAAGTTTGGGAGTAAAGAGAAAGGATCAGTAGTTGGAAAATATGGCCTTGGTGATAGAAATGATGCTTTAGATCACATGAT
>NW_006424527.1:0-1343 GCF_000296735.1 Chrysochloris asiatica | reverse complement strand
TCAGATGAGCTTCCAGACAAAGACAGACTAGGAAGAAAGAGTGGCGAACTACTTCCAAATACTTAGTCACTGAAAACCTTATGAATAGCAGAAAAACATTACCAGATATAGTGCCAGAAAATTAGACCGTAAGCTTGGAAGGCACTCAAAATGAAATTGGGTAAGAACTGCCTCTTCAATGTAGAGTTGACCGTGATGAAACAAATGGACTAAAGCCTTGGAGTAAAGGCCATGGGACCTTCATTTGCTGAAAGCACACAACCCAAAATAAAGAGAAACAGCTGAAAATATCCATTGAAAATCGGAACATGGAATGTACAAAGTATGAATCTGGGAAAATGGGAAGTTGTCAAAAATGAAGTAGAAAGCATAAACATTGATATCTTAGGCCTTACTGGTTGAAATGTACTGGTACTGGCCATTTTGAATCTGACAACATGGTTTACCATGCCGGAATGACAAATTGAAGAGGAATGGCATTGCATTCATTGTCAAAAAGAACATATTCAGATCAATTATGAGGTACAATGCTGTCTGTGATAGGAAAATATCCATGCACCTACAGGGAAGTCCAGTTAATACCACTATTATTCAAATTTTTGCACCAACTACTAAAGCCAGTGAAGATGAAATAAAAGAATTCTACCAACTTCTTCAATCTGAAATTCATTAAACATGCAATCAAGATGTATTGACATTACTGGTGATTGGAATGCAAAAGTTGGGAACAAAGAGGAAGGATCAGTAGTTGGAAGATATGGCCTTGATGATAGAAATTATGCTGGAGAATGCATGATATAATTCTGTAAAATCAATGATTTGTTCATTTCAAATACCTTCTTTAGATAGCATAAGAGACGACTATACACATGGACCTTCTCAGGTGGAATACATAGAAATCAAATTGACTATATCTGCAGAAAGACATGATGGAAAAGCTATATATCATTAGTGAAAACAAGTCCAGGGGCAGACTGTGGAACAGACCATCAATTACTCATATTCAAATTCTAACTCAAGCTGAAGAACATGAAAACAAGTAGATGAGAACCAGAATATGACCTTGAATTTATCCCACATGAATTGAGAGATCATCTGAATAACAGATTTGATACATTAAACATTAAAGATCGAAGACCAGAAGAGTGTGGGATGACATCAATCAAGAACATCATACATGAAGAAAGCAAAAAGTCATTGAGAAGACAAGAAAGAAGGAAAACGTCAAAATGGATGTCAGAAGAGATGCTGAAACTTGCTCTCCAGCATAGAGATGCTAAAGCAAATGGAAGAAATGAGGAGGTCCAAGAGCTGAACAGAAAATTTCAAAAATCAGCTCTAGA
>NW_006424526.1:0-1330 GCF_000296735.1 Chrysochloris asiatica | reverse complement strand
ACAACAACAACAACAAATGGTCTTCCAGGAAAATAAACAAATCTGTATTGGAAAAGAACAAGAAGAATATTCCTTAGAAGCCAAGATGCCCAGACTTCTTCTCCCCTACATTGGATAGAGATTATTATGAAGGACCAGTCCTTGGAAAATAACATCATGCTTGGTTAAGTGGCAAAAAAAGAGGTATATCTCCAACGAAGTGGATTGGCAGGCACAGTGGCTCAAGTATGGGCAATTGTGAGGCTAGCACAGGATCCAGTGGTGTTTCTTTCTGTGGTACACAGGGTTGCTATAGATCGGAACCAAGCTGATGGCACCTAACAACAAACAACAAATGCCTGGTGTGTGGAGGGAGAGTTTGAAGGCGGGAAAGGCCAAGAGAAGATTCTTTCTTTTAAAACAAAATAAAAGTTTCCCTAGCCCAAGTCTCTAACTCTTGCTCCATTTTGTGCAAATTACCTGTCTGAGGGATCTTAGCTCTTTAGACATCTCAGATTTTTGTCTATATACGAAATGCTGACAAATGAATTTTGGCTCCTAACACTATTTCCTCCTTAATAATTTTAGGTTACCACTTAAAATTCATTTTGAGAGAGGTACAAAGGCCCTACTACCAGAGACATTTACTTTCGGATCCAATAAAGGTTACTCAGGTTTTGTTACTGATGTTGATATCGTGGCTGCAGAAGTATGAATCCAACCAAAGTCGGGTGTTCTATCATATCCATTTCAAGTTGACCTTTACTCATACAACCATTGAACTCACCAAAAATGTTACAATAGAAATTATTGGAATTTAGGTTGGAATTGAGAAGGATGAAAATGGAAATGAATAGTTTAAAAGCATATGAAATAGTCATATAGTGAAATAGAAGCAGATAGAGATTCTAATATCAAGTTAGCTACTAGTACTGCAAACTGGGTTAACCAGATTACATCTTTGAATATCAGTATATTCAGCCATGGGATGTATCAATGGAATTATAGAATTTCTAGTGTATAAATTTCTGGTGTGACGCTGTGGGTTAATGTACCAGACTGCAAAGCCATTTGAACTGCTAGATTGGTGGTTCAAGCTCACTCGCTGAAACTTGGAAACCACGTACAAGGTTGCTATGGGTCGGAGCCGACTCAACAGCACTTAATAACAACAACAACAACAACAACAAATATACTTTGCTGGAATGGTTTGAGAAATCTTATTGAGAACAAATGGTCCCTGAATTTTATCAGAGCCACAATTTGATAATTCTCTCATTTCTGGAGATAAAGGCTAAGAAATGACTTAATTATTTGTTTCTGGACAGGAAGTACTTAAAGAGTATATATA
>NW_006424525.1:0-1343 GCF_000296735.1 Chrysochloris asiatica | reverse complement strand
TTTAAGTGGAAACTGTCCCTTTAAATTCTGTTGAGCAGATCTGTGCACATATGTAGTAGAACCCTCTGGGGGAGGGGGGTGTCCACTCACTCAGGCACCCCCTCTAGTCACCAGAATGGAGACATGCAGAAGAGACCATTGAACAGATACAAAAAATTTTAAAAGAATATCCAAACCTTTATCTCTGAGGATGGGTTGGGTGTCAGGCATCCATGGTGGCTTTGATCCTTCCTTCAATCTGTGTCACTCAAGATGGCCACTCTAGGAGCCACTGAGACTAGCAGATTTGCAGGCACTGGAGTTCTTGTTTCTGCTACAAATTGCAGTGGCCGTAAGCCCTCAAACTTTCTAAATAATCCTTTGTATATGGTTCAGAGTTCTGAGACCATCCCCTGAGCCTGCTTCATCTGGTATTCTGTGTTATTGCTGATGGAGATCCTCACTGCACTTCTTGATCCACCATCCCCTGCAAAAGACTTCTTTAAAGTGTTAAAAAGCAAAGATGTCACAGTGAGGATTAAGTTGAGCCTGGCCCAACCCATGGTACTTTCAATTGCCTCAAATGCCTATGAAACATGACAATGAATAGGGTTCAGCTGTTTCAACTTACTAAACTGATCTTCAGCAGAAAGATGAGTCTGCTCCTCCTGTAAAGATTTACAGCCTCAGAAACCCTAGAGAACAGTTCTACTTTCTCCTACAGGGTCATTATAAGCCGGAATTGTATCTCAATGATAGTGGGTTTATAGGCCTTAAAAAAGGAGTGGGCAACATTATTTTCTGCCAAAGACCATTTAGATATTTAGAACATCATAAACTTGCTGTGATGTGTTGGCTAGAACTGTGGTTGCCTTGGGAGGACCAGACCAAATGATAAAATATGACCTGTGGTCTAGATATTCCCCAGCCCAGTCTTAACAGATCCCTGGAAGGGGAAATTTCTAGAAACTCCTAATAGTGGTTACCCATGGGGGAGGGAACGAGGTGATTGAAACAACAAAGGAAAGGAGAGTCTACATTCTCTACCACTTCATAATGATTTGGAAACATGCAACTGGATTACTTCTCAAAATATTAATTAATCCATTTTCAATGCAAAGACAAGAATATAAGAAAATTGGTTCAAAGGGAGAATAAAGGTTGTTATTGTTAGGTGCCCTTGAGTCAGGACTGACTCATAGTGACGTTATGCACAGCAGAACGAAACACTGCCCAATCCTGGGCCACCCTCACTACTGTTGCCATGCTTGAGCCCATTGATGCTACCACTTTGCCAGTCCATCTTGCTGGGGGTCTTCCTCTTTTTCTCTGACCCTCCACCTTACCAAACATGATATCCTTCT
>NW_006424524.1:0-1343 GCF_000296735.1 Chrysochloris asiatica | reverse complement strand
TTACACCCTCGGAAACCCTGCACAGGGTCGCTATGGGTCGGAACCGACTCGACGGCACTTAACAACAACAAACAACATTATGTTTGTTGTGGTGTTGCTGCTTTCTTTGTTCTATGTGTCTTGCTTTGCTGAGTTCATGCTTTTTGTGATCTTTCTTGTGAGTTTCCTCATAGTTTCAATATTTCCATGTTCTTCTTGGATTCTCATTTTATTTGTATGTTGTGTAGTGTTAATTTTCTTTGACATTAGCATATATAGCATATATATTAACTTTTCCCTCCATTGAGTGCAGTCTACTTTATCGTGTAATCTACCAGATTTCACACCATCTACATATTTACCATCTTTTACATTGTAATTGTTGTGATCATAGACTGACGTCCCAGATTCTCTGAGTTTGTTCTTAGAGTTTTGTTCTGTTCTCGACACTTCCTTCTGTCCATTTAGTTCTGAGAGGTGCTGCCACATATGTCAATCTCTGGCTGCTGTCTGTTCTTGTTGGTTCTCAGTTCACAGAACTCCCTTCAGGATGTTTTGTAGTTCAGGCTTGGCTTTTGCAAAACCCGTTAGCTTCTGTTTATCATGGAATGTTTTGATTGCACCCTCTTATTTGGTTGATAACTTTGCTGGATAAAGGATTCTTGGTTGACAGTTTTTTCTTTCAGCATTTTATATATGTCTCCCCATTGCCTTCTTGTTTGCATGGTTTCTGCTGAGATATCCGAGCTTAATCTGACTCTCTTTTCTTTGTATGTAACACTTCTGTTTTCCCTAGCTGCTTTCAGGATTTCCTCCTTATCTTTGATTTTGGATAGTTTGAATTTGATATGTCTCAGTGATTTTCTTTGGGGTATATCCTTCCTGGGGTTCGTTGATCTTCTTGAATGTTTATCTTTTCACTATTCAGGATGCTACAGAAATTTTCTTCCAGCAGTTCTTTAACTATTTCCTCTGTGGACTTGTGTGACTCTTCTTGTTCTGGAATGCCAATAATTCTTGATTTATTCCTCTTCATGTTGTCCAACATGCATCTTAGACGTTCTTCAGATTTGTTAATCCTTTTTTGTTTGATTTTCTATCTTAGTGGTATTGAGAGATTTGTTTTCCAGCTCACTAGTTCTGCCTTCCATCTCTTCTAAACTACTCCTTTGCCCTTTCAGTGTATTGTCTATTTCTGATTCTATTGTGCATTGTTTGGACCTCTTTCTGTAGGTTTTGAATGGTTTCCAATGCTGTATCTATCTTATTTGATTGCTCCTGTAGTGCTTTCCTGACTTCTTCCTTATTTTTCTCAACTCCATTGTAAAGTGTTTTGAAACATTTTATAATCATTTTTCTGAATT
>NW_006424523.1:0-1285 GCF_000296735.1 Chrysochloris asiatica | reverse complement strand
ATGCTGCCACTTTGCCAAATCCATCTCACTCTGGTTCTTCCTCTTTTTCTCTGACCCTCCACCTTACCAAACATGATATCCTTCTCCAGTGACTGGTCCCTCCTAACAATATGTCCGAAGAAGGAGAGATGAAGTTTGGCCATTCTGGCCTCTAAGGAGCATTCTGGCTGCACTTCTTCCAACACAGATCTGTTGGTTCTTTTGGCAGCACTTTCAATATTCTCCTCCAACACCATAACTCAAAAGCATCAGTTCTTCTACGATCTTCCTTATTCACTGTCCAGCTTTCGCAAGCATATGAGGTTATTGAAAATACCATGGCTTGGGTCGGGCGCACCTTAGTCCTCAAGCTGACATCTTTGCTCTTTAACACTTTAAAAAGGTCTTGTGCAGCAGATTTGCCTAATGCAACACGTCATTTGATTTCTTGACTGCTGCTTCCGTGAGTGTTGGTAGTTGATCCAAGAAGAATGAAGTCCTTGACGACTTCAATCTTTTATCCATTTATATGGATATTGTTTATTGGTCCAGTAGTAAGGATGTTTTTCTTTACTTTGAGATGCAATCCATACAGAAGGCTGTGCTCTTTGATTTTCATCAGTAAATATTTTAAATCCTCTTCATTTTCAGCAAGCAAAGTTGTATCATCTGCATATTCCTGGTAATATTATTGTTGTTGGAAGTGCCACTGAGTTGGTTCCGACCCATAGTGACCCTGTATAGGGTTTACAAGGAGCTTCTGGTGAGCTTGAACCGCTGACATTGCAGTTCAAACGGCTTTGCAGTCTGGTGCATTAACCCACAGCGCCACAGCAGGACTCCAGTTAAATATGATCAAGAGGACAACCAATGTATTACACAAAATGTATTATTATAGCAATACAAACATGAATTATTGCCTCTAAGATGTGATGAATCAAGACAGACCTTGGGTTATTGAAATATCTGCAAGCTAAATATTTTACAATATTGATTCACACTCAATATTTTAATTACTATGCATTCATTTTCAAAATTATTATAGTAAATATATATATATATACACACACATAACAAAGCACTTGTCATTTAACCATTTTCATCTGTACTTTCATGCTCTATTCACTCACCAGACTCACAGGCAAAGTGGGTTCTGGAAGCCCCAAGGTAGCCTGTAACTAAGATGCCAGTGCCAGTCGTTGGAGTCAGACTGGTGTTGTAGTACCAAGAACTTGCTTGCAATGGCTTTGTTCTCCAAAGTCTTGTTGTTGTTGTTATGTGCCATGGAGTCGGTTCCAACTCATAG
>NW_006424522.1:0-1286 GCF_000296735.1 Chrysochloris asiatica | reverse complement strand
GCTGACCTTAAGGTTCGCAGCCCGATTCGCAACCACTACGCTATCAGAGCTCCTTGCATACAACAACAAAAATAAAGTGACAACAGTTGTGAGGATGGCCCAGCACCTGGTGGTGTTTCATTCTATTGTCCATAGAGTCGATGAGTCAGAACCCAACCAAGGACACCTAACAACCACACATTAACTATTGTTGTTAGGTGCCATTGAATCAGTCACAACTCATGGAACCTGTATTGTGTTTGCAATGAGATGTTGGTGGGTTTAAACCAACCACCAACCATACAGTTAACAGTCCAGGGCTTCTTTCACAGTGCTGCACCCACAACAAAAACACACTAATATTCATTATTTATTTAAATTCACAAAGTAAGAAATAATGATTATAAAAAGGAACTTTGAATTTGACAGGTTAATTCTATATTAAAATAAAAATGTACTTTCATTCCTCATCTCCAGTTCCTCTCTTAAAGGAAGCAATGACAAATTTGGGAACAATATTCTGAGAGGTGTATATACACTTTCACAGTGACTTTTTCTATTTTGTTCTATTTACTCTCCCCAACAAGGTCACATGTTTTATGCAATAGTTTTTTCTCATAGTAATAAATCAGCTTCTAAGTCAGACCACATTAATTGAAGGAATAGAAATTTTCCAATAGCAATGGGAACACCAATGGACACAACAGCATAAATGATTGCCATGACACAGATTTTTTTAGGATAGGTACTTGTCTGGGTTATCTAGTATTGCTATAACAGAAATACACAACTGGGAACCTTTAAAGAAAAGAAATAGAAATTTGCTCTCTAAAAATGTGTTGCTTCAAGCGGAATGTGAGACCTTATTCAGAGAAGCAGAGACACCAGAGATGGAGGCAGAGATGTGGACATGGAGAGAGGGAGCAGCTGAGGACTCTAGATTCATGGGAAGGGGGGGATTGAGAGCTGGTGTCCAGGAGGCAGACTAGCAGAATGTGTTCTTTGGTGGTGTAAATTATTATATATGCCTGAGAGTTTAGGGGGAAAAAACAAGAGCTAGAGTGAATAGAAATACTTTTATCTGATGGTACATGGAGGGGATTATAATCATTTTAATGAAATAATGTGTATAACTTGTTGAATGTAAAATTGATGATCTGCCCGGTGAACTTTCACTCAATCCATAATAAAAACCTTAAAAAAAAAAAAAAAAAGTGTTGCTTGTTGTTGTTAAGTGCCATTGAGTCAATTTCAACTCATAGCAACCCTGTATAGGGTTTCAAGGACTGAAAATCTTTGCTGGAGCA
>NW_006424521.1:0-1343 GCF_000296735.1 Chrysochloris asiatica | reverse complement strand
TTCCTAAACTGTGAGAGAATAAATTTCTGATCTGTTAAGTTGCTAGGCCTAGGGGCTCAGAACCATAGTCTCAGGAGACGCTATAGTCTATTCGCATAACGTAGTCCCCAATGACAACCTGTGGGAACCAAAGTTCCTACTTTGGTGAATAGCAACTGAGACTATTGGTCTCTCCGTGTGCAGAAGAAAGAAGAGTGATGAAAATCAAACATTCTTGGAATCAATTCCAATGGACTAATGGAACATGTAAACATCAGTCTCCATGACTCTTAGAGCAGAAAAACTAGTTGATGCCTGACTACCACTTACAACTAGCCTGAAAAGGTCCTGGATAGAGTGGGAAACAATATGAAGCAAAACAAAATTATAAAAGACTGGACTTACTGGTCAGCATGGGACTAGAAGAACTCAAGACTAAGGCCCTTGGCCACCCCTCTGGTCTGGAACTGAACTATCTTGTGGTCCAATTTTAGCCAAGAGGTAGCTAGGTTTATAGGGGGGCTAACACAATTAGTAAGGTTTGCTCACCATGGAATGGTCAACTATTCAAGATCAAAAAGGGCAACATTTACCTAAACTCAAAGTTCAGAAGGGTTGGGAAGGAGGATGGAATGGAAATAAGAATGACAGGGAGGAAGAAGGATAATTGATGTTATCTAGAGGGGATTGCAATCATTGAGATGAAACAAAGTGTATGATTTGTTAAATATAAGCTCTGTAAATCTTCATTGATTCACAACAAAACTTTCAACAATAACAAAAAAAGGTTCGAGGGCAATGAATGAATGTTAGTGGGGAAGGTACATAAGAGAGTGAGAATGACAGCACAATTCAAAGAATGCTTTCACTGTCACTGAACCGCACATGTGCAAACTTGCATTGGTGTATATATTGTTGTGTATATGCTCAACAACAACATAAACATTCTTTTCAAGAAAATCGTTTTTCTGATTTGTAAAGCCATCCATTGGTAATATTTCAGTTATAGCAGCACTAGGACAAGTACCATGCTAACTAAGGAGCTATTGGAAAGTGTAACAAGATTTCCCAACAGAGAAAATCAATTATGCCATAATTTTCAATTATGCCAGCAACATATGAAATAAACCACCTGCTTCCCATTGAATATAATTGAATCTACAGCAAATGTTTACGCTCTCCACGGTTAGTTGAAAGGTTGGTGTTTCAACCCCAGAAGTGCCTCAGAAAACATGCCTGGCAGTCTATGTCCAAAAAGTCACACAGCCTTGAAAACTCCGTGGAGCAGTTATATTCTATACACATTGAATCACTGTAAACGGGAATCAACTAGATGGCAACTAGCAACAACATATCTAGACTAT
>NW_006424520.1:0-1343 GCF_000296735.1 Chrysochloris asiatica | reverse complement strand
CAACTGGACCAATAGGTAACATCATGAGAAACAGAAAATATTGAACTTGTCAATGGTTTCATTTTACTTGGATCCATAATCAACACCCATGGAAGTAGTTTCAATACTGAAGAATTCCATGGGCAAAAAATTGAATAATGTAGGAAGTATCAAAAGAAGATGGAATGAGTATCAAAAAGAACTGATTGAGGTTCAACCATTTCAGGAGATAGTATATGTTCAACAACAGATGATGCTGAAAAGAAGAAGTTCAAGCTTCACTGAAGATAATGGCAAAACAAAGCCTCCAGGAAATGACAGAATATGAATTGAGATGTTTCAGTAAATGGATGCAATGCTGGAAATGCTCACTCTTCTCTGCTGCAAAATTTGGAAGACAGATGATCCAACAAAATGCAGAAATTATCGAGCAATAATATATCATACAAGTACAATTTTTCTGGACATAATTCAAAAATGATTGTAGCAGTACATCGACAAGTAACTGCCTGAAATTCAAGTCATATTCAGAAGAAGACGTGGAACAAGGGATATCATTGTTTCTGAAAGCAGAAAGATGTTTTCTTGTAATTATTATTGACTATGCAAAGGCATTTGACTGTGTGGATCATAACAAATTGCAAAGAATGGGAATTCCAGAACACTTAATTGTGTTCATCAGGAACCTGTACACAGAGCAAGTGGCAGAAGTTTGAACAGAACAAGGAGATATTGCATGATCTAAAAATCAAGAAAACACACATCAGCCTTGTAACCTTGCACCACACTTATTCAATCTTCATGCTGAACAAATAATCCGAGTAGCTGGATTATATGAAGAAGAACACAGCATTAGGATTCTTGTTGTTAAGTGCCATCTAGTCAGTTCCGACTCATAGATGCCCTGTATAGTGTTTCTGAGGAGCAATGGTGATGTTAAACTGCCAACCTTGCAGTTCAAACCGACTTCATGGTCTTGCACTTATCCTTTAGCACCACACCAGGACTCGATCAGGATTGCAGGAAGACTCATTAACAATTTGTGATGTGCAGATATCACAATCTTGTTTGTTGAAAGCAAAAAGGACTTAAAGCAATTACTGATGAAACTCAAAGACTACAGCCTTCCATATGGATTAAACCTCAGGAAGTGCTGTTGTGGCGCTGTAGGATAAGCACTCAACCACAAGGTTGGTGGTTCAAACTCACCAGTTGCTCCTTGAAAACCCTATACAGGGTCACTATGAGTCAGAACTGACCTGATAGCATTTAACAACAATAAATAAATAGATAAATAAACAAAAACCTCACAACTGGACCAATAGGTAACATCATGAGAAACAGAAAATATTGAACTTGTCAAT
>NW_006424519.1:0-1293 GCF_000296735.1 Chrysochloris asiatica | reverse complement strand
AGTGAAGATGAAATAGAAGAATTCTACCAACTTCTTCAATCTGAAATAGATCAAACATGCAATCAAGATGTATTGCTCATTACTGGTGATTGGAATTCAAAATAGGGAGCAAAAAGAAGGGTCCAGTAGTTGGAAAATTTGGACTTGGTGATAGAAATGATGCTGGAGAACGAATGATAGATTTATGCAAGACAAATGATTTGTTTATTTCAAACACCTTCTTTAGACAGCATATACATGGACCTCACCAGATGGAACACATAGAAATCAAATTGACTACATCTGTGGAAGGAGAAGATGGAAAATCTCCATTTCATCTGTGAATACAAGGCCAGGGGCAGACTGTGGAACAGACCATCATTCACTGATATGCAAATTCAAACTGAAACTGAAGAAAATGAAAACAAGTCCATGAGAGCCAAAATATGACCTTGAATTTATCCCTCCTAAATTTAGAGACTATCTGAAAAGCAGATTTGATGCATTAAACACTAAAGACTGAAGACCAGAAGAGGTGTGGGATGACATCAAGAACATCATACATGAAGAGAGCAAAAAGTCTTTAAGAAGACAAGAAAGAAGGAAAAGTTCAAAATGGATGTCAGAGGAGACTCTGAAACTTGCTCTCCAGCGTAGAAAAGCTAAAGTGAAGGGAAGAATTGAAGAGGTCTAAAAGCTGAACAGAAAGTTTCAAAGATAAGGTCAAGAAGATAAAATCAAATACTATACTAAAATATGTAATGATTTAGAGTTGAATAACCAAAAGGGAAGAACACAGTCAGCATTACTCAAGCTGTGGTAACTAAAGAAAAAATTCAAGCCTCGACTTTCGTTATTGAAAGATTCTCTGGGAAAATTATTGAATGATGCAGAGTGCATCAAGAATAGATGGAAGGAATACAAAGAGTCATTGTACCAAAAGGAAATGGTTAATGTTCAACCATTTCAAGAGGTACCATATGAACAAGAGCCAAAGATACTCAGGTAGGAAGTCCAGAATGCATTGAAAGAATTGGCAAAGATCAAGGCACCTGGAATTGATGGAATAAAAATTGAAATCTTTCAAGAAAGTGAGGCGACACAAGAGGCACTCACTCATCTCTGCAAAGAAATTTGGAAGACAATTATCTGGCCAACTGATTGGAAGAGATCCATATTTGTGCCCATTCCAAAGAGAGGTGACCCTATGGATTGAGGAAATCATCGGACGATCTCTTTGATATCTCAAGCGAGTAAAGTTTTGCTAAAGGTAATACAGAAATGGCTACAATCATACATTGACAGAGAACTTCC
>NW_006424518.1:0-1283 GCF_000296735.1 Chrysochloris asiatica | reverse complement strand
CCAAAATTGATAAGTAGTACAATTACAATTTTTTTCTTTTTAATTATTTGGTTGCCACTCACTCTCTTTCTATATATGTGTGTGTATGTGTGTGAACAGAGTGAAAGCACCCTGGTGAATATTACAACTATGAACATCAGTATGCATATATCTGTTTGCATTGCTGCTCAAATGGTATTGTCTTGAAAGTTAGCTGCAACATAGAATCTGAAACTGTGTCATTGAATTTAAAATCCACTGGTCAGTTGTGTACTTTGGAAGGCCCTTTCAACTCATGCATGATCTCATAACATCACACATTGGTCATTTGGGAACATTAGTTCCCTGAGTCATGCAAATCTTCCAAATGTTGGCACTTTTCATTTAAAAACAGCAAAAGATCACATTCACTAATATGACCATGTGCCTTATCAGAAGAGTCTTCAGTTATTGAAAATTTGTCACAGTCATGGTGATGGGTACCAACTTACTAAAATCCTAATATTCATTTGAAACTAAAAATTCATCATGGATAAAAATACTGTCAGTTGTTTCTACCTTGAGATGACAAGCTGGCTTCATTCACTTGTAAGAGCATGCCTACTAAATAGTCTAGTCTGACTAGTGACAATTTGTCAATTGTTATTTCAAGTGGAATGGCTGTCCACTCAGAAGCAGTTAGTTCAGTCCAAGATATTGCTTGTTTTTACTCAAGACAACCATTGTTCTCCAGTATGCACATGAAGTGCTGCATGTGGCCTTCCCTTTTCACCACATAGAATGTTAAAAAGTCCCATATCTTGTTGTTGTTAGGTGCCTTTATGTCAGTTCTGACTCACAGCAACCCCATGTACAGCAGAACAAAACACTGCCTGGTCCTGCACCTCACAATTTCTGCCTCTGTGTCAGTCCTTCTTGGTGGGTCTTCCTCTTTTTTGCTGACCTTCTACTTTATCAAGTATGATGCCCTTCTCCAGGGACCATTTCCTCATGACAACATTCTGGCTTCTAACAAGCATTCTGGCTATTTTCTCCCAAAATATATTTGTATGTTCTTCTGTTTTTAGTTTAATATGCATCTTTAACACCATAACCCATGCGTATCAATTCTTCTACAGTCTTCCTTGTTCATTGTCCAAATTTCACATACAGATGAGGCTATTGAAAACACCAAGGCTTAGATCAGGTGCACCTTAATCCTCAGACTGAAATCTTTGCTCTTGAACACTCTAAAGAAGTCTTTGCAGCAGCTCTGCCTAATACAATCCATCATTTTATTTCTCTTGACTTCCCCTTTCATGAGT
>NW_006424517.1:0-1344 GCF_000296735.1 Chrysochloris asiatica | reverse complement strand
TGCAATCCATACCAAAGGCTGTGCTCTTTGATCTTCATCAGTAAATGTTTCAAGTCCTCTTCACTTTCAGCAAGCAAGATTGTATCATCTGCATAGCGCAGTCTGTTAATGAGTCTTCCTCCAATCCTGATACAACATTTTTCTTCATAGAACCTAGCTTCTCGTATTATTTGCTCTGCATACAGGTTGAATAAGTATGGTGAAAGAACACAACCTTGTCGCACACCTTTCCCAATTTTAAAACATTCGGTGTCCCCATGCTCTGTTTGAACAATTGCTTCTTGGTCCAGGAAGTGATTCCTCATGAGTACAATTAAATGTTCTGGAATACTCATACTTCTCAATGTTGTCCATAGCTTGTCATGATCCACACAAACGAAAGCCTTTGCATAGTCAATAACGCATAGGTAAACATCTTTCTGATATTCTCTGCTTTCAGTCAAGATCCATTGGACATCAGCAATGATACCTCTCATTCCACGGCCTCTTCGGAAGTTCTCAGTCAATGTATGATTGTATCAGTTTCTGTATTGCCTTTAGCAAAACTTTACTCGCTTAAGATATCAAAGAGATTGTCCGATGATTTCCGTGTTCTGTTGGGTCTCCTCTCTTTGGAATGGGCACAAATATGGATCTCTTTCAATCAGTCGGCCAGATAGTTGTATTCCAAATTTATTGGCAGAGATGAGTGAGTGTCTCTTCTGCCGCCTCACTTTCTTGAAATATTTCAACTTTTATTCCATCAATTCCTGGTGCCTTGTTCTTTGCCAATTCCTTCAATGCACTTTGGACTTCCTCCCTGAGTATCATTGGCTCTTAATCATATTGTACCTCTTGAAATGAGGAAACATTAACCATTTCCTTTTGGTACAATGATTCTGTGTATTCCTTCTATATTTTCTTGATGCATTCTGCATCATTAAATAATTTGCCCAGAGAATCTTTCAATAATGAAAGTCGAGGCTTGATTTTTTTCTTCAGTTCCCCCAGCTTGAGAAATGCTGACTGTGTTCTTACTTTTTTTTTTTTCTAATTCTAAATCTTTGCATATTTTATTATAGTATTTGGCTTTATCTTCTCTAGCTGATCTTTGAAATTTTCTGTTAAGCTCTTGGACCTCCTCAATTCTTCTATTTGCTTTAGCATCTCTATGTTGGAGAGCAAGTTTCAGAGTCTCTCCTGACATCCATTTTGACCTTTTCTTTCTTTCTTTTCTTCTTAATGATTTTTTGCTCTCTTCACAAAACATGTTCTTGATGTCACCTCACAACTCTTCTGGTCTTTGGTCTTTAGTGTTTAATGTATCAAATCTGTTCTTCAGATGATCTCTAAATTCAGGTGGAA
>NW_006424516.1:0-1344 GCF_000296735.1 Chrysochloris asiatica | reverse complement strand
CAGGAGCTCTGGTAGCATAGTGGTTACAAATCAGGCTGCGAACCTTCAGGTCAACAGTTCGAAACTACCAGCTGTTCTGTGGGAGAAAGATGAGGCTTTTTGCTCCCATAAATATTTACAGCCTGGGAAACCCTGTATAGGGTCGCTATGAGTTGGAACTGACTCCATGGCACAACAACAACAACACATGTGATTGGCTTGCAAGCTTTCAAGAGGGAGCCTAGATCCAGACGGCACAGAGGAAGGTAAAATCTTCACTGAGTTAAGTATCCAATCTATCTGTGCAGGGCTGATGAAAGGAGATGGGGATGGCACTCATGTGGCACAATAGTGAATAATTGCTATTAGGAATGACTGTGAGGTTTGGAAATGTAAAGGTAGACATTTTATAGCAAAAAGAGGGGAGTGGTTAAGTTTGCAGTTCAGGAGCGGAGGGCCATGGGGCCATCAAAGGAGAAGAGCAGACTGTGGAACCCTACCCACAGAAGCAGTGATACCTGATATGGAGGCAGAGATGATGACATGGAGAGATGGAACAGCTGGGGACTCTGGATTCAAAGGGAGAGAGGGGTCGTGTGCTGACAACCTGGGGGAAAGCTTGCAGGGTTGGTTGATGCTGCACGGAAGGGATTGTAACAATGATAGGATGAATGTAAAACTAATGTTCTTCCATGTAAACTATCACATAATTCACAATAAAACATTTTTAAAAAAGACCTTTACCTCATGCCATGTACAAAAACCAAGTCAGCATGGATTAAAGACCTAAATGTGAATCCCAGAATTATAAAAGTCATCAGTGAAAAAATAGGGGCTCTGATACAGGGCACACACAGACTAACAAACATTTAGAAAACTACACAAACAAAAGAATACAAAACAGATGATTGCCATTAGCACCCATTTGACTTTAATGGCTTGATAATCAGACCTCAACTAGAGGAAGATAGAGGGGACCCTAGGACCATCAAGAGAGAAGAGCACAAGCAGAGTGTGGGACCTTACCCGGAGAAGCAGCGACACCAGAGATGGAGGCAGAGATGAGGACACGGAGAGAAGGAGCACCTGAGGACTCCAGACTCATGGAAAGTAAGGGACTGGGTGCTGGTGGCCAGGAGGCAGTCTTGCAGAATGTGTCCTTTGGTTGTTTAAATTATGTATTCCTGAGTGTTTCTGTGTACACCCCCATCAAAAAACAAAACAAAATAAAACAAAAAAACAAAACAGGGAATGGAAGCAGATATTGTTGAATGATGATGCATGGAGATTGTAATTAATGCAATGAAATGATGGTGTAAAGCTGATGTTCTCCCATGTAAACTATCATTCATTTCACAATAAAAA
>NW_006424515.1:0-1288 GCF_000296735.1 Chrysochloris asiatica | reverse complement strand
GGGAAATTTCCACTTGAAAGGACGAGCAGACCATCCTAGATCGGCTAGAAGAAAAGAAGATACTTTTTAAAAGAAAGACCTACAGGAAAAATATAAAACAATAAAGGCAGACCGACTGTTACTACAAGAACAAGCAAATTGCTTGCCCAGGAGACATCAAATCAAATGGTCAGGTCCCCTCAGTGCAAACCCCCTTCCAAGACTAAGACTCAATGGGAATACATGCTGTGATTGGTGACCACGCTCGACACAGATAAGGAGAAGTGAGGGAAAAACAGCAATGAAGCTGCGAGCTAAGCCCTACCACGTTCAGTAGACTCCTGTGAACCCGGGTGGAGACCTGGTTGGCCGGCAGTGTGGCAAGACCTGGGGGCTCTTGGACCCAGAGTCAATGAGATAGCCACAGAGGACTAGAGTGGAGAGTGAAGCGTCCAGCTGATAGGAAGGGAGGGCATATGCACAAGAACACCCATACGTGCAGATAATACCTACCTGATCTGGCTTCAGTGACTGGATGATCAGAGCTCAACCAGAAGACAGAAGAGGAAAAAAAAGGAGTAATCTGATACAATTTGATGAACTTGACCTACACCTATGGATACAGTAGCTCAAGAGGAAACAAATCCTTACAGCAAGGATCATTCCCACCCCTCCACACACAGAGTAGACAGGGATGGGCAAACTGGACATTGGCTACCCAAAATGGGGGTGGGGGGTGGGGGTGGAGAAGGGCTACAAAGGCAAGAAGTGACTGGCTTACAAGCTTTCAAGAGGGAACCTAGATCCAGAGTGCATGGAGGAAGGTATAATCTCCACTGAGTAGTATCCAATCTGTCTAGGGGTGCTGATGAAAGGAAATGCAGCTAGGTCTCTTATGATACAATAGTGAATAATTGTTTTCAAGACTGACTGTGAGGGTTGGAAATGTAAAGGTTGACGTTTTATAGCAAGGAAGGGAGTGATTAACTTTTCAGTCTAGGAGGGGAGGTCCCTGGGACCATCAATGGAGAAGAGCGGAGAGCAGGACCCTACCTAGAGAAGCAGTGACGCCAGAGATGGAGGCAGAGACGATGACGTGGAGAGATGGAGCAGCTGGGGACTTCAGACCCAGAGAGAGGGGGGTTGTATGCTGATGACCGGGGGGCAGGCTTGTAATGTATACCCTTTGGTTGGTTGATGATGCATGGAGGGGATTGTAACCATGGTAATGAAACGATATACGATAGAATGAATGTAAAACTAATGTTCTCCCATGTAAACTGTAAACTATCACATAATTCACAATAAA
>NW_006424514.1:0-1317 GCF_000296735.1 Chrysochloris asiatica | reverse complement strand
AAAGCGGTCTTGTGCAGCATATTTGCCTAACTTGATATGTTATTTTATTTCATGACTGCTTTCTTCCATGAGTGTTAATAGTGAATCCAAGCAAACTTGAGTCTTTGACAAACTCAATCTTTTTCCACTTATCATAATGTCATTTTTTTTGCCAAGTGGTAAGGATATTTGCTTTCTTTATATTGATGTGTAACCCAAACTGGACACTCTGGTCTTCATCAGTAAGTATTTAAAGTCTTCTTCACTTTCAGCAAGCAAGATTATATCACTTGTATAACACAGATTGTTAATGATTCTTCTTCCAATCATCATTCCATGTTCTTCTTCATATAACTCAGCTTCTCAGATTATTTGTTCAGCATACAAATTAAATAAATATGGTGAAAGAATACAACTGTGCCACACACATTTCCTGTTTTAAATCATTCTATGTTTACTTGTTCTGTCTGATTAACTGCCTCTTGGTATATTTACAGGTTCCTCATGAGTGCAATTAAGTGTTCTGGGATACTCATTCTCCACTATGGTGTCCATAAATTGTCATTATTCACATACTCAAAAGGCTTTGCATAATCAATAAAACAGAGGTAAACATCTTTCTAGTATTCTCTGCTTTCAGCCAAAATTCATCTTACAATAGCAATGATGTCCCTCTTTCCACATCCTTGACTGAATCTAGCTTGAATTTCTGGCAGTTATCTATCTATGTACTGTTACAGTAGTGGTTTTTTGTTTTGTTTTGTTTTGTTTTTTTTGCTTTTGTTTTTGTGTGTTTTACAGTAGTTTTTGAATTATATTCAATAAAACAAAAATTTTGATAAACATTTTAAAATAAATATTTTGAAGAATGACCTTAATCCAGTCCTTTCACAAAATATTTGCATTGAGTTTCACTAGGAATCTCACCTATTTAAATATGAGCTATTTTACGATGAGATGCAGTGAAGAAATTAATAGTAATATTACTGAGATAATACTTCTTGTTTTTCAGAGCATTCTTATATGTTCCCATATGATTCTTATTTATTTATTTAGAATATATGCAATGGTTTCTAGAAGTTTAGTGAATTCCAGGTGTTTTGTTTTTGGGGGAGTAGAGTGTGGCACTGCAGGATAATGTACTGGACTGCAAGGTTGGTTTGAACCACAGAGTTGGTGTTCAAGCTCAGAAACCCTATAAAGGGTCACTATAAGTTGGAACTGACTCCACAGCCTTAATAACAACAACAGTAGAAGTAAGGGTTGGAGGTTAGGATTAGGATTATGGTTAGGTCTAGTCTAGGCCTAGGACTTCCTTTCATGTTAAAGTTATGGTTA
>NW_006424513.1:0-1344 GCF_000296735.1 Chrysochloris asiatica | reverse complement strand
CAGACAGGTGGTTTCACCAGCATAGTGGTTACAAATTGGGCTGCTAACCTCAGGGTCAGTAGTTCAAAACTACCAGCTGTTCCATGGGAGAAAGATGAGGCTTTCTGCTCCCGTAAAGATTTACAGCCTCGGAAACCCTGTACAGGGTCGCTATGGGTTGGAACCGACTCAATGGCACTTAACAACAACAACAACATTATTGACTGGT
Source organism: Chrysochloris asiatica (assembly GCF_000296735.1). Taxonomy (NCBI): domain Eukaryota; kingdom Metazoa; phylum Chordata; class Mammalia; order Afrosoricida; family Chrysochloridae; genus Chrysochloris; species Chrysochloris asiatica. The sequence goes on along the minus strand of NW_006424513.1, from coordinate 1,136 downwards.
CTTCCTTATTTTATTGTTGTTAAGTGTCATGGAGTTGGCTCTGACTCATAGCAACCCTGTCTAGAGTTTCTGAGCCTTTAAATCTTTGAGAGAGCAGAAAGCCTAATGTTTCTGCCATGAAGTAGCTGGCAGTTAGAATTCTTCAATTTCAACATCATTGGCTTTAGTGATTGGTGAATGAATTTGAATAATAGTTGTATAGTCTTCCTTGTAGGCATATGGATATTATCCTATCAAAGACAACATTACACTTGAAAGTAGATCTTAAAATGTTCTTTTTGATAATAAATGAGACATCATTTCTTTAATTTGTCCTTCCTGGCATAATGAACCATGAGCTGAAAACACTCAAAACAGCCAATACCACTCCATTTTAGTTCAATAATGCCTAGAATACCAATGTTTAGGCATTCCATTTCACTTTTGATAACTTTCCATTTTCTTAGATTCATATTTGATATTATAAGAGACCTGGGAAAGCATACTCAATCTCCTACCATAATTGTTATTGTTAAGCACCATTTAGTCAGTTCCAACTCACAGAAACACTGTTTATGGTTTCTAAGAAGTGGCTGGTGGGTTTGACCCTCCAACTTTGTGTTTAGTAGTCCAATGCTTATCTTACATTTTATAATATTATAAGATTTAAGTGTGGATTTTGATTTCTTTCATCTATAAAATATAACAAAATTTTTTGCAAGAACAATGACTTATTCATTGAAGATACCTTTTTTTAAACAACATAAAAGATAATTATACACATGAACCTCACCAGGTGGAATACACAAAATAAAATTGACTATGAGGAGCTCTGGTAGCGTAGTGGTTACGAATCGGGCTGCGAACCTTAAGGTCAGCGGTTCGAAATTACCAGCCGCTCCGTGGGAGAAAGATGAGGCTTTCTACTCCCGTAAGGATTTACACCCTCGGAAACCCTGTACAGGGTCGCTATGGGTCGGAACCGACTCCATGGCACTAACTACTCCCTACGGAGCTCTGGTAGCGTAGTGGTTACGAATCGGGCTGCGAACCGAGGTCAGCGGTTCGAAACTACCAGCCGCTCCGTGGGAGAAAGATGAGGCTTTCTACTCCCGTAAGGATTTACACCCTCGGAAACCCTGTACAGGGCCGCTATG
>NW_006424512.1:0-1344 GCF_000296735.1 Chrysochloris asiatica | reverse complement strand
CATAGCGGCCCTGTACAGGGTTTCCGAGGGTGTAAATCCTTACGGGAGTAGAAAGCCTCATCTTTCTCCCACGGAGCGGCTGGTAGTTTCGAACCGCTGACCTCGGTTCGCAGCCCGATTCGTAACCACTACGCTACCAGAGCTCCGTAGGGAGTAGTTAGTGCCATGGAGTCGGTTCCGACCCATAGCGACCCTGTACAGGGTTTCCGAGGGTGTAAATCCTTACGGGAGTAGAAAGCCTCATCTTTCTCCCACGGAGCGGCTGGTAATTTCGAACCGCTGACCTTAAGGTTCGCAGCCAGATTCGTAACCACTACGCTACCAGAGCTCCTCATAGTCAATTTTATTTTGTGTATTCCACCTGGTGAGGTTCATGTGTATAATTATCTTTTATGTTGTTTAAAAAAAGGTATCTTCAATGAATAAGTCATTGTTCTTGCAAAAAATTTTGTTATATTTTATAGATGAAAGAAATCAAAATCCACACTTAAATCTTATAATATTATAAAATGTAAGATAAGCATTGGACTACTAAACACAAAGTTGGAGGGTCAAACCCACCAGCCACTTCTTAGAAACCATAAACAGTGTTTCTGTGAGTTGGAACTGACTAAATGGTGCTTAACAATAACAATTATGGTAGGAGATTGAGTATGCTTTCCCAGGTCTCTTATAATATCAAATATGAATCTAAGAAAATGGAAAGTTATCAAAAGTGAAATGGAATGCCTAAACATTGGTATTCTAGGCATTATTGAACTAAAATGGAGTGGTATTGGCTGTTTTGAGTGTTTTCAGCTCATGGTTCATTATGCCAGGAAGGACAAATTAAAGAAATGATGTCTCATTTATTATCAAAAAGAACATTTTAAGATCTACTTTCAAGTGTAATGTTGTCTTTGATAGGATAATATCCATATGCCTACAAGGAAGACTATACAACTATTATTCAAATTCATTCACCAATCACTAAAGCCAATGATGTTGAAATTGAAGAATTCTAACTGCCAGCTACTTCATGGCAGAAACATTAGGCTTTCTGCTCTCTCAAAGATTTAAAGGCTCAGAAACTCTAGACAGGGTTGCTATGAGTCAGAGCCAACTCCATGACACTTAACAACAATAAAATAAGGAAGACCAGTCAATAATGTTGTTGTTGTTGTTAAGTGCCATTGAGTCGGTTCCAACCCATAGCGACCCTGTACAGGGTTTCCGAGGCTGTAAATCTTTACGGGAGCAGAAAGCCTCATCTTTCTCCCATGGAACAGCTGGTAGTTTTGAACTACTGACCCTGAGGTTAGCAGCCCAATTTGTAACCACTATGCTGGTGAAACCACCTGTCTG
>NW_006424511.1:0-1287 GCF_000296735.1 Chrysochloris asiatica | reverse complement strand
TGGATGTTTACAGCTGTTTCTCTTCATTTTGAGTTGTGCCCCATCAGCAAATTATGGTTCTGTGGGCTTTTCTCCCACGAGCTTAACTCCATTCACATCATCATGGTCAACTCTTCTTTGAGGAGGCATCTCTTCTCCAGTCGCATTTTGAGTGACTTCCAACTTGAGGGGCTCATTTTCCAGTCCTGTATCTGTCAGTGTTTATCTGCTATTCATAAGGTTTTCAGTGACTAACAATTCAGAAGTAGTTCGTCACTCTTTCTTCCCAGTCTGTCTTTGTCGGGAGGCTTATCTGAAACCTGTCCACCAAGGGTGACCCTGCTGGTTATTTAAAATACTGGTGGCATAGCCCTCAAAATCACAGCAACTCAAGCCACCACAGTATGACAGACAGACGAGTAGTGGCCGTTTGGTTTTATGTTGAAACTGTCACTTTAAATTTTGAGATCTGTGCTAATGCATAGTAGAACCCCCCCAAGGGTGGGGGTAGGATTTCAATTAACTCAGGTATCCCCTCTAGTTACCAGAATGGTGGTGCACAGTCAGGGAAAGACCAATGAACAAAGGACAAATACCAAAAAAAAAAAAAAAATGTATGTCCACACCTGTATCTCCTCAGTTCTGTCAGGTGTTTGTGGCTGCTCTGATCCTTCCCCCACTTGTTCTCTCCCAGTTAATACCACTATTATTGAAATTTATGCACCAATCACTAAAGCCAGTGAGGATGAAATAGAAGAATTCTACCAACTTCTTCAATCTGTAATCAATCAAATATGCAATCAAGATGTATTGCTCATTACTCGTGATTGGAATGCAAAGTTGGGAGCAAAGAGGAAGGACCAGTAGTTGGAAAATATGGCCTTGGTGATAGAAATGATGCTGGAGAATGCATGATAGAATTCTGCAAAACCAATGATTTATTCATTTCAAATACCTTCTTTAGACAGCATAACAGACGACTGACTATACCCATGGACCTTGCCAGATGGAACACATAGAAATCAAATTGACTACACCTGTGGAAAGAGAAGATGGAAACACTCCATATCATCAGTAAAACAAGGCCGGGGGCAGACAATTACTCATATGCAAATTCAAACTGAATCCGAAGAAAATGAAAACAAGTTCACTAGAGCCAAAATATGACTTTGAATTTATCCCACCTGAATTTAGAGATCATCTGAAGAACAGATTTGATACATTAAGCACTAAAGACCGAAGACCAGAAGAGTTGTGGGATGACATCAAGAACATCATACATGGAGAGAGCAAAAAATCATTAAGAAG
>NW_006424510.1:0-1344 GCF_000296735.1 Chrysochloris asiatica | reverse complement strand
CGATGTATTGCATTAGGCAAATCTGCTGCACAAGACCTTTTTAAAGTGTTGAAGAGCAAAGATGTCAGCTTGAGGACTGAGGTGCACCTGACCCAAGCCATGGTATTTTCAATACCTTCACATACATGCCAAAGCTGAACATTAAATAAAGAAGACCATAGAAGAATTGACGCATTTGAGTTATGGTGCTGGAGGAGAGTGTTGAAAGTGCATGGGCTGCCAAAAGAACAAACAGATCCATGTTGGAAGAAGTGCAGCCAGAGTGCTCCTTGGAGGCCAGGATGGCCAAACTTCATCTCTCTTACTTCAGACATATTGCCAGGAAGGACCAGTTGCTGGAGAATGATATGTTTTGTAAGGTGGAGGGTCAGAGAAAAAGAGGAAGACCCCTAATGAGATGGATTGTCTAGGTGACAGCATCGATGGACTCAAGTGTGGTAACAATAGTGAGGTTGGCTTAGGATTGAGCAGTGTTTTGTTCTGGTGTGCATAGGGTCACTATGAGTCGGTACCGACTTGATGACACCTAACAACAACAACACAAAACCACTCAGTTGCTCCCTCTCTCCATGTCTCCATGTCTGCCTCTATTTCTGGTGTTGCTGCTTCTCTGGATAGGGTCCCACATTCTGCTCCTGCTCTTCTTCCTTGATGGTCCTAGGGTCCTCTGTTGCTGGTTTTAAAAATTAAGTACTCCCCCCATTTTGGTACAAAACTTCTACCTTTACAGTTGTGACAATCACAATTCATAATGATAACAATTATTCACAATTGAATCATAAGAATCTTATTCCCATCAAGACAAGATGAAAACCATTCAGTGGGAATTCTACCTTCTCCTGCACACTCTGAAATTAAACTCTCTCTTGAAAACTTGTAAGCCAGTCACTTCATGCCTTTATATCTCCCTCAACCCTCTCTATTTTAGGTATCCAATGTCTAAGTTGCTCATCCCAATCAACCCTGTATACAGAGGGGATAGGATTGATACTTGATGTGAAGACTCTTTCACTTTCAGTTGATATTTTGGGCTGCTACATCCATAAATATAGGTCAAGTTCATCAAATTGTAGCAATTTACACTTGTTTCCTTTATCAAAAAAATTTTTTTTTCTTCCTCTAGCCAAGTTCTGATCATCAAGCCATCAGAGCTAGGTGGAATGGGTACTCTCTACAGGTTTGGGCCTTCTTGTGTGTCTCCCCTCACTTCATATCAGCTGGGCACTTCACTCTCAACTCTAGTCCTCCTGTGGCTATGTCCTTGTCCATGGGCTCAAGAGACCCCAGGTCTCACCACACTTCAGACCAACCAGCCCTTCCTCTTCTCTCTCTCATCTCTAGGTC
>NW_006424509.1:0-1247 GCF_000296735.1 Chrysochloris asiatica | reverse complement strand
TAGGGCTAAGGATGTTAGGGCTTTAGCGCTAGGGTTAGGGCTAAGGATTTAGAGCTAGGGTTTAAGGGCTAGGGCTAGAGCTGTTGGGCTATGGCTGTTAGGGCATTTGGGGTAGGTCTAAGACTAGGTCTTTTAGGCCTTTAGGTCTATGACTAGGGCTGTTAGGGCTTTAGGGCTAGGGCTGGGGCTGATAGGGCTTTAGGGCTAGGGTTATGGCTGTTAGGGCTTTAAGACTAGGATTAGGGCTAGGGCTGTTAGGGCTTCAGGGCTAGAGCTAGGGCTACAGATTTAGGGCTAGGGCTTGGTCTAGGGCTGTTAGGTCTTTACGGCTAGGACTAGGGCTAAGGATGTTATGGCTTTACGGTTGGATTAGAACTAGTTGTTTTATGGCTTTAATGTCAGTGCTAGGGCTAGGGCTTTAGGGGTAGGTCTAGGGCTAGGACATTACGTCAAGGGCTTTAGGGATAGGGCAAGTGCTGTTAAGGCTTTAGTGCTAGGCCTTGGGCTAGGGTTGTTAGGCCTTTAGGGCTAGGGCTAAGGTTAGGGCTCTTACGGCTTTTGGACTAAGGCTAGGGCTAGTGCTGTTAGGGTTTTAGGCCTAGGACTAGGGCTGTTAGGGCTTTAGGGCTAGGGTTAGAGCTAGTGTTTTTAGGGCTTTAGGGACAGTGCTAGGGCTAGGGCTTTAGTGCTAGGTCTAGGGCTAGGGCATAAAGTCACCGGCTTTAGGTCTATGGCCAGTGCCGTTAGGGCTTTTGTGCTAGGGCTTGAGCTGGGGTTGTTAGGGCTTTAGGGCTAGGGCAAGGACTTGGGATGTTAGGGCTTTAGGGTTGGATTAGAGGTAGTTCTTTTAGGGCTTTAGGGTCAGTGCTAGGGGTAGGGCTTTTGGGCTAGATATAGAGCTAGGGCATTAAGTCAAGGGCTTTAGGGCAAGGGCCAGTGCTGTTAAGGCTCTAGTGCTAGGGCTTGGGCTAGGGCTGTTAGGGCTTTAGAGCTAGGGCTAGCGCTATTAGGGCTATAGGGCTAGGGCTAGGGCTGTTAGGGCTTTAGGGCTAGGGCTTGGGCTATGGCTGTTAGGGCTTTAGGAATAGGGCTAGGGTTGTTAGGGCTTTAGTGATAGGGCTAGGGATAGGGCTAAGGATTTAGGGCTAGGGCTTAAGGGCTAGGGCTAGAAATGTTGGGCTATGGCTGTTAGTGCTTTTAGGGTATGTCTAGGGCTAGGTCTGTAAGGCCTTTAGGGCTAGGTCTAG
>NW_006424508.1:0-1343 GCF_000296735.1 Chrysochloris asiatica | reverse complement strand
TGGTGAGGTTGGCCCAGGATCGAGCATTGTTTCGTTCTGCTGTGCATGGGGTCGCTGTGAGTCGGTTCCGACTCGATGGCACCTGACAACAACAACAACAACAAAGGAAAGAGAGGAGTCCTAATGTGGCGTCGTAGGATAAGCACGTGACTAAAAGGTTGGTTTGAATTGCAAGCTCGATGGTTCAACTCACCAGCTGCTCCTCGGAAACCCTATCCAGGGTTGCTATCAGTTGGAACCGACTTGACAGCACTTCACAAGAACAAAGGAGACAAGAGGTGAGATCCGCATGCTGCGGCTGAGTGACTCATCTCTTTGGGACTTGCCTCAGAGTGCTTCGGCCCACATGAGTATATGGCGTAATGGTTAAGTAATGGTGTAGCAAGGACAGCCACATAGTCTACCCCGAAGTGGGGTTGAGAAGGAGGTGGTTCAAATTTCAGCTCTGCTGCTCTCTGGCTGAAATTTGAACCTCCTCCTGAGGTAATCGGAGCACTCATCCCTGGACACCTACTCAAGCCCTTTCTTAGCAAGGACAGTATGGCTAAGGGACTTGCACTGAAGGCCCCACTGGGACTCAAGCTGAGCAGGTGGCTAACACCATTAATGCGTCAATTTCCTACAACATGGAGTGGTGATGGGACTGAATCGCACTAGGTGTTTAAGGGGTGAATGAGATCATGAGATGAAGCTGCTTGTGAAACAATTACAATGTGCTCATGAGCCAAAAACTATGGTCAATCCAATTCCATGCATCTGGGGTCCTAACAAAATGAGATCAAATGCTTAGTGTGTTTGTTGTTTGATGGATTTAGGAGTTCAGAACTCTGCATTTACTGTTGGTGGTGTTACTGTTACTATGGCCTTCAGGCTCAAGGACTCACATTGCCCCCAATATGAGGATAAAGTTAAGAGTCCCCCACCCAGCACACAGGACCACCCTCCAAGATTTGGCCCAGTGTACCCCCTTCCATCAGCCTTCACCTGCCCAGGCACCTGTGCCCCTGAACTGACCAGTACACTGTATATTTTCACGTGCAGTGTCTCCTGTCTGAAATGACCTTCCTCCTTTGCCTATGAATCTCATTACCTACCTTTTATTCAGACCCAGCTCAGCTTTCAATGCTTTGCTGAAACCTTGTGCTTGGTTATTATGTTACCCTGTAGTGCCCAAAGAACCAACAGATCTGTGTTGGAATATGTGCAGCTAGAGTGCTCCTTGGAGGCCAGGATGGCCAGACTTCGTCTCTCACGCTTCAGACATATTGTCAGGAGGGACCAGTCGCTGGAGAAGGACATCATGTTTGGTCAGGTGGAGGGTCAGAGAAAAAGAGGAAGACCCC
>NW_006424507.1:0-1345 GCF_000296735.1 Chrysochloris asiatica | reverse complement strand
ATGTTGGCCTACTCTGCCATGTAGCTAGCTCTCAGCATATGGACATGTTGCACTCATCTGCCATGTAGCTAGTACCCTGTATATGGACATGTTGAACTATTCTGCCTTGTAGATAGCTCTCAGTATATGGACACGTGGGACACATCTGCAATGTAGCTAGAACTCTGTATATGGGAATGTTGTACCACCCTGCAATGTAGCTAGCTCTCTGTATATGAACATAATGGACGTGTCTGCCATGTAGCTAGCTCTCAGTATATGGACATGTTGGACTCATCTGCCATGTAGCTAGTACCCTGAATATTGACATGTGGAATTGCTCTGCCATGTAGCTAGTTCTCTGTATCAGGATATGTTGGACTGATATGCCAGGAAGGTAGCTCTCTGTATATGAACATATTGGACTTGTCTGACCTGTAGGTGGCTCTCAGTATATGGACATATATGGATGTGTTGGACACATCCGCCATGTAACTACTAACCTGAATATGGACATGTTGAACTTCTCTGCCATGAAGCTTCCTTACAGTATACGGACACATTGGACACATCTGCCATGTAGCTAGAAATTTGTATATGGAAATGTTGCACTACTCTGCCATGTAGCTAACTCTCTGTATATAGACAAGTTAGACTCATGTGCCTTGTAGCTAGAAATCTGTACATGGAAATGTTGCATTACCCTGCCGTGTAGCTAGCTATCTGTATATGGACATTTTGGACTCATCTGCCATGTATCTAGCTCTCTGTATATGGATTTGTTGGACTGATATGCCAAGTAGGTCCCCTCTGTTTATGAACTTATTGCACTTGTCTCTCTTGTAGCTAGCTCTCAGTATATGGACACTTTGGACACATCTGCCATGTAGCTAGAAATCTGTATATGGATATGTTGCACTACTCTGCCATGTAGCTATATCTCTGTATATACATAAATTGGACTCATCTGCCATGTAGCTAGAACTCTGAATATGGAAATGTTGCACTAGCATGCCATGTGGCTAACTCTCTGTTTATAGACATTTTGGACTCATCTGCCATGTAGCTAACTCTCTGTAAGTGGATATGTTGGACTGATCTGCCAAGAAAGTAGCTCACTGTATATGAACATATTGGACTTGTCTGACCTGTAGGTGGCTCTCAGTATGTGGACATGTTAGACACATCCGCCATGTAACTACTACCCTGAATATGGACATGTTGAATTTCTCTGCCATGAAGCTTCCTCTCAGTATATGAACACGTTGGACACATCTGCCATGTAGCTAGAACTTTGTATATGGAAATGTTGCACTCATCAGCCATTTAGCTAGCTCTCTGTATATAAACAAGTTGGACTCATCTG
>NW_006424506.1:0-1295 GCF_000296735.1 Chrysochloris asiatica | reverse complement strand
GTCAAATACATGGAAACTGAAAAGCGACTGGGTAAGAGAAGAAATTAAAAGTGAATTCACAAAAGGTCCTAGAAACAAACAAGAATGAAAACACAACATACAAAAATATTTGGGACACGGTGAAAGCAGTGCTGAGAAGACAATTTATTGCAATATATGCACACATCCAAAAAGAGGAAAGAACCAAATCAACACATTAACACCACATCTTCAACAATTATAAGCAGACCAGCATAGGGAATCTACAGTCACCAAAAGAAAGGAAATAATAAAGACAAGAAGCTGGTTCTTTGAAAGGATTAATAAAATTGACAAACCATTGGCAAACCTAACAAAAGAAAAGAGGGAGAAGACACAAATAAATCGCATTAGAAACCACATGGGTGAAGTCACAATAGAACTAACCAAATCAAAAGGATAATAACAGAATACTATGAAGAGATATACTCCAACAAATTTGAAACTTACATGAGATGGATATATATCTAGAAAAACACAACATACCTAAACTTACTCAGAATGAAGTAGAAAACTTGAACAAACTCCTAACAAAAGAAGAAATTGATCAGGTCATCAAAAAGCTCCCAACCAACAAAAGTCCAGGCCCCAATGGTTTCACGGGTGAGGTCTACCAAGCATTTGTAGAACACTTGTCACCACTTCTACTCAAATTACTCCAGAATATAGAAGAGGATGGAAAACTCCCTAATACTTTTTATGAAGCAAGCGTAACCCTCATTCCAAAATCAGGGAAGGACATCACTAAAAAAGAAAACTATAGACCAATATTCCTCATGAACTTAGGTGTAAAAATTCTCAACCAAATCCTAGCCAACAGAATCCAACAGCACATCAAAAAAATAATACATCATGACCAAGTGGGTTTCATAAAAGTGATGCAAGGATGGCTCAACATCACAAAAACAATCCATGTAATACATCATATAAATAAGAAAAAGGAAAAGAACCACATGATTCTACCAATTGATACAGAAAGGGCATTTGACAAAATCCAACATCCATTCCTGATAAGAACACTGAACAAAGTAGGAATTGAAGGGAGATACCTCACATAATCCAGAACATATATACAAAACCAAGAGCCTACATCACTCTCAATGGAGAGAAACTGAAAGCCTTACTTCTGCAAACGGAAACCAGACAAGGATGCCCTTTATCACTACTCCTATTCAACATTGTGCTGGAAGTTTTAATAAGAGCTATATGGCATGATAGAGAAATTAAAGGCATCCAAATTGGCAAAGAGGAAGTAAAACTCTGTTTGCAGACAGTAT
>NW_006424505.1:0-1345 GCF_000296735.1 Chrysochloris asiatica | reverse complement strand
GTGAAGACAACACCCACTCAGGTGTTGTAACGTTCCCAGGACTAGACCCAATTGCTACTGCTCAGATAAATTCTTGGTGTCAGTCAATAAATGAGTCAGTTGTTGGAAGTGATCCCTGAGCCTTTGCTTAGGTCTTATTTCCTGTTTTAGTCAATTCACAATGCCTTCAATACTGAAGTTAAAAAAAAAACAAAACAAAAAAACTCTAGGGCAGGCTTTGTTGCCAGGGAAGAGAAGCAGCGCCCCCACAGGTCAAAGTGGTAATGGCAGTGGTGATAATGGTAAGTCTGTGAAGGGAAAATCAGGAGCCTCCCTCCCCCAAGACTGAACCTCACATGGAACACATGAGCAGGCATGTAAGCTTGCTGATGACCACATTAGTCTTCTCGTGAATGGAAGAGGGGGACAGGCAACAATGAAGAAATGGGCTGAGTTCAACCACTACCTGGAAATGAGAGAGAAAAGAGGAAGGGCTAGTTGGTCCACAGTGTGGTGAGACCTGGGAACACCTGAGCCCATGGACAAGGACATAAGCAGAGAAGGCTAGAGCTGAGAGTAAAGCATCCAGCTGATATGAAGTGATAGGAGACACACAAGAACACCCAGAGTTGCAGATAGTACCCATTTGACCTAGCCTCTATGGCTTAATAATCAGAATTTAACTAGAGGAAGATAAAACAAAAACCAAGAAACAATTTTTGATAAAAGAAATGAGGGTAAATTGCTACAATCTGATGAATTTGACCTATACTCATGGAGGTAGTAACTCTAAATGCCAACAGAGAGGGAAGGAGTCCACATGAAGTATCAATGCTATCCGCTCTGTACACAGGGTAGATAAGAATGGGCAACTGAGACATCAGCTAACTAAAATGAGGGGACGATAAAGACACGAAGTGACTGGCTTACAAGGTTTCAAGGGGGACTTTAGTTTAATAGTGTGTGGGGGAAGAAAGAGATCCCACTGAATAGTTTTCATCTTGTCTAGATGGGTGTGGTTGAAAAAAATGGGGATAAGATTCAATAGTGAGTAATTGTTATCATGACTAATTGCGACTGTCACAATTGTAAAGGTAGACGTTTTGTAACAAAAACAGGGGAGTAATTAATCTTACAGCCCAGAAACAGAGGACCTTAGGATCATCAAGGGAGAAGAACACAAACAGAATGCGAGACCTTATCCAGAGAAGCAGAGACACCAGAGATGGGGACATGGAGAGAGGGAGCAGCTGAGGACTCTAGATTCATGGAATGAGAGGGACTGAGAGCTGGTGTCCAGGAGGCAGACTTGCAGAATGTGCCCTTTGGTGGTGTAAATTATTATATATGCCTGAGTGTTGTTGTT
>NW_006424504.1:0-1345 GCF_000296735.1 Chrysochloris asiatica | reverse complement strand
TTTTTTGTGTGCTTGTCCTACTCCACAATCCCCGTTCAGGCCTTTTTTCTAGTTGTAAACAGTTCAAGGCCGGCTGTGGCCATTTGGTTTTAATTGGAAACTGTCTCTTTAAATTTCAAGGAGATCTGTGTGCATGCATGGTAGAACCCTCCAAGGGTGGGGATGGGGTGCCCATTAGCTCAGGCACTCCTATAGTCACCAGAATGGAGGTGTGCAGACAGCAAGGGACCAAGGACAGCTACCAAAAGAATGTCCACACCTTTATCTCCGTGGTTCTGCCAGGCGTCTGTGGCTGGCTGCTCCAATCCTTCCTCTGCTTGATCTCACCCAAGATGGCGGCTCCTGGAGCAGCTGAGTGTTCCAAACTAGAGAGCAATAGATTTCTTGCTTCTGCCACAAATTCCCCTAGCTGTAAGCCCTCCAACCTTCCAAATACTCCTTTATATGTGGTTCAGCGTTCTGGGACCTTCCCCCAAGCCCACTTGGTCAGGTATTCTGTGTTGTTGTTGTTGGAGCTCTTTACAACACCTCCACCTGATCCGCCATCTTGTGTGTTCTCTCTATAAATTTTTTTTTAATATAGATTCTTGCCAGATATATGTTTCTGTCCCTACATCTATTTTTATCAGATCTGCTTTTATCAGCCTGGAAGCCTAAGCTTTTTTTGTGTGTGTAAACTTTTTATTGTGAATTAAGTGAAGCTTTACAGAACACACCATCAGCTCCACATTCAACAAATCATATGCTTCATGTCATAACAATTATTACAATCCCTACCATGTACCATCAGTTGACAGTGATTACCTTTATTCACTTTTAACTCTTGCACTTCTCCTTGTATGTTCCACTACATTCGTCTTTTCAGTGCCTACCTCCCTCTTGTTGTATATTGCCTTCTTCATCACCCAAGTTAATGTGTGTATTCCCTCTACCCAGTGAATAGTTTTCCCTTCACTCCCACCCCTGGTAACCATTTAATTAAAAAACCTTTTCTTAAATTTTTACACAGTGGTCTCGTAAAATATTTGTCTTTTGGTAGTGACCAATTTCACTCAGCATAATGTCTACCAGGTTTATGTATATTATGAGATGTTTTGCAGATTTGTCATTATTCTTCACTATTGCATAGGATTCCAATTGTGTGTATATGACAAAGCTTGTTAAACCTTCTTCTGTTGGTGGGCATTTAGATTGTTGTCATCTTTTTTGCTATTGTGAAGAGCACTGCATATATCCATTCGTGTCACAGCTCTAATTTCTTGAGGATATTTACCAAGTAGAGGGATTTCTGGGTCATACAGTATTTCTATTTCTACTGAGGAAATACTGTACCGTTTTCCACAGT
>NW_006424503.1:0-1293 GCF_000296735.1 Chrysochloris asiatica | reverse complement strand
TGGGCAAATTATTGAATGATGCAGAAAACATCAAAAGAAGATGGAAGGAATACACAGAGTCACTGTACCAAAAGGAAATGGTTGACCTTCAACCATTTTAAGAGGTAGCATGTGATCAAGAGCCAATGATACTGAAGAAAGAAGTCCAAGGTGCTTTGAAGGAATTGGCAAAGAACAAGGTTCCAGGAATTGATGAAATAAAAATTGAAACCTTTCAAGAAAGTGAGGTAGCACTGGAGGCACTCATTCATCTATTATATTAAGAAATTTGGATGACAACTATCTGGCCAATTGATTGGAAAAGATCCATATCTGTGCCCATTCCAAAGAGAAGTGACCCAACAGAATGCGGAAATCATTGGACAATTTCTTTGATATCCCATGCGAGTCAAGTAAAGTTTTACTAAATGTGATACAGAAACAGCTACAAGCATACATTGACAGAGAACTTCCAGAGGTCCAAGCTGGCTTTAGAAGAGGATATGGAATGAGGGATATCATTGCTGACATCAGATGGATCTTGGCTGAAAGCAGAGACTATCAGAAAGATGTTTACCTGTGCTTTGTTGACTACACAAAGGCTTTTGATTGTGTGGATCATGATAAGCTCTGGACAACATTGCAAAGTATGAGTATTCCGGGACTCTTGATTGTGCTTATAAGGAATCTGTACCTGGACCAAGAGGCAGTTGTTCGAACAGAGCATGGGAACACTGAATGGTTTAAAAATAAGAAACTATTCCGGCAGGGTTGTATTCTTTCACCATATTTATTCAACCTGTATGCTGAGCAAATAATCCAAGAACCTGGATTATACGAAGAAAAACATGGCGTCAGGATTAAAGGAAGACTCATTAACAACCTGCAATATGCAGATGATATAACCTTGCTTGCTGAAAATGAAGAGGACTTAAAACATTTACTGATGAAGATCAAAGAGCACAGCCTTCAGTATGTATTGCATCTCAATGTAAAGTAGACAAAAATCCTCACTACTGGACCAATAAACAACATTATTTTCAATGGAAAAAAGATTGAAGTTGTCAAGGACTTCATTCTTCCTGGATCAACATCAACACTCACAGAAGCAGCAGTCAAGAAATCAAACGATGTATTACATTAGGCAAGTCTGCTACACAAGAACTCTTTAAAGTGTTGAAGAGCAAAGATGTCAGCTTGAAGACTAAGGTGCGCCTGACCCAAGTCATGGTATTTTCAATAACTTCATATGCATGCAAAAACTGGACAGTGAATGAGGAAGACCATAGAAGAATTGATGCTTTTGAGTTATGG
>NW_006424502.1:0-1294 GCF_000296735.1 Chrysochloris asiatica | reverse complement strand
TCTGTTTTGGAAGAAGTGAAGCCAGAGTGCTCCTTGGAGGCCAGGATGGCTAAGCTTCGTCTCTCATACTTTGAACATATTGTCAGGAGAGAACAGTCGCTGGAGAAGGATGTCATTCTGGGTAAGATGGAAGGTCAGAGAAAAAGAGGAAGACCCCCAATGAGATGGATTAGCCAGGTGGCATCATTGATGGAGTCAAGTGTGGCAGCGATAGTGAGGTTGGCCCAGGATTGGACATTGTTTCGTTATGCTGTGCATGGGGTCACTATGAGTAGGTTCTGACTCAATGGCACCTGACAACAACAACAACAAAGATAACCATAATAAGGATAAAAAGAGAAATTAAAATAAAACAAATACTATATTTATATTGACTCACTTTGTTTCAAATTAGAGCTCTGTAAACATTCATAGTCAAACAGAGTAGATAGGGATGGGTAACTTATAGACATTGGCTCTGGTAGCATAGTGGTTATGAATCGGGCTGCGAACCTCAAGGTCAGCAGTTCGAAACTACCAGCTGTTCCATAGGAGAAAGATGAGGCTTTCTGCCCCCATAAAGATTTACAGCTTCAGAAACCCTTTATAGGGTCACTATGATTGGAACTGACTCCACGGCACACAACAACAACAACAACAAACCTAAAATGAGGGGACAATAAACGCACGTAGTGACTGGCTTGCAAGGTTTCAAGAAGGAGTTTAGTTTAATACTGTGGGGGAAGAAAAGAGTCCCCACTGAGTAGTTTTCATCTTGTCTAGATGGGTCTGTTTTAAATAGATGGGGATAAGATTCTTATTCAATAGTGAGTAATTGTTATAATGATTAATTGCAACTGTCAGAATTATAAAGATAGAAGTATTATAACAAAAAAGGGGGAGTAGTTAATCTTACAGTCCAGCAACAAAAGACCCTAGGACCATCAAGGGAGAAGAGCACTAGCAGAATGTGGGACCTTATCCAGAGAAGCAGGGTCACCAGAGATGGAGGCAGAGAAGGGGACAAGGAAGGAAGGAGCAGCTGAGGACTCTACAGTCATGGAAAGAGAGGGACTTAGAGCTGGTGGCCAAGAGGCAAACTTGAAGAATGTGCCCTTTGGTGGTGTAAATTATTATATATGCCTGGGTGTTTTAAAAAAAAAAAAACTAAAGTGAATAGAGAGAAATTCTATTAACTGATGGTACATGGAGGGGATTATAACCATTGTAATGAAACAAGGTGTACCATTTGTTGAATGTAAAACTGATGATCTGCCCTGTAAACCTTCACTCAACTCACAATAAAAACCTTAAA
>NW_006424501.1:0-1337 GCF_000296735.1 Chrysochloris asiatica | reverse complement strand
TTTCCCCGCTAACTTCTTGAAGGCCCTTGTGCATCTTTCCTGTCTGGTGGGAAATTCTCAGCATTATTTCTCCCATTCCCATTTTCACTCCTTCTCATCCCATCCCCCAGACTGAGTCTTTCCTTCATGCTCTTCACCTCTTAGTGTCTCCATCCTTGTATTTCCTTGACATTAAAGTATCTCTAGGAGTTCTGGTGTGGCACTGTGGGTTAATGCATCAGACTGCAAAGTTGTTTGAACTGCAAGGTCGGCAGTTCAAGCTCACCAACCACTCCTTGGAAACCCTATATAAGGGTCGCTATGGGTTGGAATCGACTCAATGACACCTAACAACAGTGTCCTACTGTAGAGAGGAGAACATCAACCCTGCCCACCGACTGCCTACCTGAGTCACTCCATCCATTGTACAAGGCTCTCCCAAGTTCAGCTCCAGAAAGGACCAAGTAGCGCCTGTGAACTCTGGTCCCAACTGCCAAGCTCTCAGGCTCAGAGGAAAATACTAGAAGCAGAAGATGAAAACTCCCTCTTCCAAGCTGCCTTCAATAGATGCTCACAGGGCAGAGCCCAGGGCTCAGAAGGTTCTAATCATGGCTGCGATGAAAGGAGGTGGGGGTGGGAGCAAGGGTTCTCTGTTTGACAGAAACCGTGAGTCTCTACCCCTCCACATGAATAACAACATTCAGAATCCTGGGCCTGACCCATTGCCACACACAACAGGTTTGTTCAAAGGTCAGGGCTGAGCTTTCAGGCACTTATGTTATCTCCGCACTTCCTGTTGTTTCCAACATCACATGCCCACAATAAAGATGCAATCAGAAAAACGCCCACAAATGCTACAGAACAGATGACCTAGTTTCTTCACTGCAGGGGGATAAACAAGGGAGGGATAACATACAGAGCAAGAGACTTAAGGGACATTGTTGTTGTTGTTAATTGCCAACAAGTCGATTCTGACCCATGGCAACCCTGTATAGAGTTCCCAAGGAGCTGCTGGTGAGCTTGAACTACCGACTTTGCAGTTCAAATGACTTTGCAGTCTGACGCATTAGCCCACAACACCACACCAGGACTCCCAAAGGGGCATAGCAACCAAATGTTGTCAAGTACCACCCAGCTGATTCCAACTATGAGCAGCCTTGTATAGGGTTAACAAGACTTGTAAATCTTTTTGGGAACAGAAAGCCTCATCTTTCTTCCTTAGAACAGCTGGTGGGCTTGAACCACTGACCCTGTGGTTGGTGGTGGTTATGTGCCGTGGAGTTGGTTCTGACTCATAGCGACCCTGTACAGGGTTTCCGAGGCTGTAAATCTTTACAGGAGCAGAAAACCTCATCTTT
>NW_006424500.1:0-1345 GCF_000296735.1 Chrysochloris asiatica | reverse complement strand
TTCCTATTTTGTTGAGTATTTTTATCAGGAATGGATGTTGGATTTTGTCAAATGCCTTTTCTGCGTCAATTGATATGATCATGTGGTTCTTTTATTTTTTTTCTTATTTATATGGTGGATCACGTTGATCGTATTTCTAATGCTGAACCATCCTTGCATGCCTGATATGAATCCCACTTGAGCATGATATATTATCTTTTTGATGTGCTGCTGGATTCTGTTGGCTAGGATTTTGTTGAGAATTTTTGCATCTATTTTCATGAGGGATATCGGTCTAAAATTTTGTTTCTTAGTGATGCCCTTCCCTGGTTTTGTTATGAGGGTTATCCTTGCTTCATAAAATGTATTAGCAAGTTTTCCATCCTCCTCTATATTCTGGAATAATTTGAGTAGAATTGGTGACAGCTTTTCCCTGAATGTTTGGTAGAACTCACCAGTATCTGGACTTCTTTTGGTTGGCCGATTTTTGATTACCTGATCAATTTCTTCTTTTGTTATGGGTCTGTTGAAGTTTTCTACTTCACTCTGTGTAAGTTTAGGTAGGTCGTGTTTTTCTAAAAATGTATCCATCTCTCTTAAGTTTAAAAATTTGCTGGAGTACAATTTTTCATAGTATTCTGTTATTATCCTTTTTATTTCCTTTGGTTCCATTATGACATTGCCTATGTGGTTTCTAATGCATGCTATTTTTGTTTTTGTTAGGTCTGCCTTTTCTATTTTGTTAGGTCTGCCAATGGTCTGTTAATTTTGTTAATCATTTAAAAGAACCAGCTTCTTGTTCTGTTGATTCTTTCTATAGTTTTTCTGTTTTGTACATCATTTATTTCTGCTCTAATCTTTATTATTTCTTTTCTTTTGATGGCTGTAGGTTCTCTCTGTTGGTCTGTTTCTAATTGTTTTAGATGCTGTATTAATGTGTTAATTTTGGTTCTTTCTTCCTTTTGAATGTGTACATTTATTGCAATAAACTGTCCTCTCAGCACCACTTTTGCTTGTCCCAAAGATTTTGGTATGTTGTGCTTTTGTTCTCATTAGTTTCTAGGAACTTTATGAGTTCACATTTAATTTCTTCTACTACCCAATTGCTTCTCAGCAGAGTGTTATTCAGTTTCCATATATTTGACTTTATTTCCTTGGTCTTCCTATTGTTGATTTATAATTTGATAGCATTGTGGTCTGAGAAGATGCTTTGTAGTATTTTGATGTTTGTAAATTTATTGGGGTTTGTTTTGTGGCCCAAGACATGGTCTATTCTGGAGAATGTTCCATGTGCATTGGAAAACAATGTGTATTGTGCTGTTGTTGGGTTGAATGCTCTGTACACATCTATGAGTTCCAGCTGGCT